>NW_016157103.1:822295-933935 GCF_001687245.7 Rhagoletis zephyria
CTTTTACAAATGGATATTTTTCGAAGCATAGTTTGAAATTATTTAAGTTATTTAGTATTGTCCGACACTGTATATAGATATGATTCTAGTACTTATGTATTCTTAATGTGATCTCATTTTTTTGTTTATGTAAGAAATTAATTTTTAAACTGTACATACATATGTATATGTATGTTTTTTACGTTTCTGGGCCGTTATCTTATCCATTAACGATTTAACTATACTTTAAAATAGGTAAGTTGGCGGCCCTTAATATGCTTTATGTGTTACACAACAAGTTTTTTTGTTGAATACAATATTAATTCTTTCCGGAGTTCATTGTTTTTCTATATCATTACTTATAGAAAATGTTTGCGTGTATACTTATATATTTATATGTAGGTAAAAAAATTTTGCTACCATTTTTAGCCACAACGACGATTTTTAGCTCTTTTTTTAGCCCTTTTTTAGCCTGAATTTAGCTACCGCTAAAAAAGTTTCGCGGCAACACTGATCAGTTTGCCACGCTTTAATTGAAAAATATTATTTAGAATATCGCAATCGTTTTGGTGGTCATTTGTAGGTTGATGATAGGTAAAAAATAAAAATATGTCCAATCTCTCTAGTTTTTTTTTTTTAATTTCAGCGATAAAATGCTCAAATGCTGACTAAATGATGCCATATCGTTTGTAGGTGGTTGATAGATGACACTCAGTGTCATTCAATGCTCATTATATACATATGTACATAAACCATTGATTGGAAACTATTTGGGAGAAATGCATTGTACCTAAATTGAGTCAAGTGTACCAAATTTTACCTCTTTGGTCTAAAGAGGGCTAAAAAGCGTAGAAATGTGCCTAATTTTCCATCACTGTGTATTTTATAAAAAAAAATCCCTCAATTAAAAAAAAAAAAATAGTTCGCAATAAAAAAATCAAATGTTACTATCTGAAAAATGTATTTTTAATCTCGATTTGGTAAATTTAAAAAACCTTCCCGTACATAAAAATTTCAAAAACTATTTTTTTTAAGTGTTTTCCAGAAGAGTGAGACTTTTTTGTAAAAAGAAATTACGATTTTTTCATTTTAATAATTTCTTATTTTAAATAATTTTTAATTTGGAAATCTGCATAATTATTATTTTTTTTTTTTTAACCACCTTTTCATTTCTTTTAAATTTAAAATTAAAAAAAAAAATTAAAAAAAAATTTACTAAAAAAAAAACTTAAAAAAACCGATGACTTACATTTTTTTTTCTGAAAATAAGTTTTTGACAAAATTTTTCTGATAAAAGATTTAAACATTTTTTTCTCTAAATTTTTTCATTTGCATTAATATGGAAAAATATTTTTATCCATTTTGCCGGTTTTCATATTAAACGCAAATAAAAAATAATAATTTTTCCCTTAAATTGCTTTTGTAAAACTGGCTATACATCAGTTTTAGCTCTCTTCAACTTCCAATCTGTATTTGCAGCTTTCCACTTAAAACTTTCCAAATAAAACACCCACACTTTTCACTAAAAAAATATTTATTTACAACTTGCTTTTATTATCAACCACTTCTCCACGTTCCTTGCGCTTCACGAACGCCTTTATCGCGCGCTGATATGTTTCGCCAAATCGCAGCGGCTCCACCACCCGACATTCCGCCTCCAATGCGAGCAGCAATTGCTCAAGCTCAGCTCTGCCCAACAACCGCTTGGTGGCGCGCAGCGACTCTACCGGCAAGCGCGCCGCCTCCAAAAGCTGCGGCCACAACTGCCGCTCCAACTCCGCTGCGGGCACTATGCGAGCCACAAAATTGAAGTTTAGCGCTTCCTCTGCATGTAAGCGCGTACCAAATAACAACAATTCCGATGCCTTAACACGCCCCAACAACTGCGGCAGCAAGTAGGTGGCACAGCCCTCCGGACAAATGCCAAGCTGTGTGAAAGGTGCTTGAAAGTAAGCGCGCTCCGTGCAGTAGACCACATCGCAGAGCGCGGCCAGCACAAAACCAATTCCCACACACGCGCCATCGACAAGCGCCACCACCACTTTGGGGCAGTAGATGAATTGCTTTACCAGCATACGCAGTACATAGTTAGATGAGCGAAAATAGTTGTGCGCATCGGGGTATTGGCTCAGCTGCGTGAGGTCATTGCCAGCTGTAAAGCAGCCGTCGGCGCCGGTCAGTACAATTGTTGTAATGGCGTCGTTGAGCCTGGCATCGCGTAGCGCGCTTATCAATTCGTAGTAGCCGCGACGTGTCAGCGCGTTACGTACCGCAGGGCGATTGAATGTGATTACGGAAATGCGATCGCCGCGTTGTTGCACGCTGATTTCGCGGTACGAAAGGGATAGCTTACGATTGTTCGGCGTGATGGCGGTGGTAGTAGCGGTAGCGGGCGTAGCAGTAGCTGCAACGAAATTCGCGGTTATTGCGGATTCTGCTGGTGCACTCATGGCGATAGTTGAATTAAAACTGAAATAAAGGAATAATCCAGAGAGTCACATAGGCTCGAGCATGGTGGTTGTGGCTGGGGACAAAAGCGGTTGTCTTGATGCGCGTAGACAAATATTGCAATGCGAGAAGTGGATGTGTGTATGTATGTATATGCATTAGGGTGGTAAAAAAAAAAGTCAAGTCGAAGTTTTAATGTTCTCACCCCTTGGGATTGTTCTACATAGAAACAGAATATACTCCTGTTTTTTATTTCGAAATAAAAAAATATATAGAGGTCGCTCAAAGCGCTCAAAGTTTCCCATGTATTTTATATGGGAAAAAACTAATTTTCGTAGAATTGGTATAGAATTCTTGAAAATCAACATTTTTCGATCAGAAAACTGGGTTTCTTCAGGAGACTTCCAATAATAATATTCAATTGTTTAACCAGTTTTTGATACTAAAGATTTTTTACAAAAAAATTTAAAATATAGATATTCAAAAAAGTATTGTAAATAAACAATTGGGTGTTATTATTGGAAATCTCCTAAAGACAAATAGAGTTTTCCGATCGAAAAATATTGATTTTCAAGAATTCTATACCATTTCTACGAATACATGGAAAACTTTGAGCGCTTTGAACGACCTATAAATATTTTTTTTAAAAAATAGTGGTAAATTTTTTCGGTATAGAACAATCCTAGAGGTGAGAGCATAAGAACTCCGACTTTACTTTTTCCCCCCGCATGCATTCTTCGACCACCCCAATGTGCATGCATTCTTTAGCTTTGATTTATGTACATGCATACATACAGCCAAAGAAATATTATTACACGTATGTATGTACATGTACATGAAATTTGCACTTCCAGATCTTATTATCATTTTATTATTTCTAATTGGTTAACTTATATATATGTATGTATGTACATATATTTATTTAATTAGGTACATACCTACAACGGTAGAAAAATAAATATTATAATGCATTATCTAGCAAAAACCATATAAATTCATACTTAAAACTGTGTGCAAAAACTAAAAATTTTGCAAATTGCATCTAAATCTTAAACTTTTTTTGAGTGTGCAGTTTTAAAGGCCATTAAATTTTAGTAAGATAAAGTGTAAGTTTTAAGTTGCTAAAAATCGCGTTGATTTTTAGCATTTTTTCACGCATAAAAGGTATGTAAAATAATTTTTTTATGAAAAAAAATTATCAAAATTCAACGCGATTTTTTAGCAACTTTAAACTTGCACTCTACTAGAATTTAATGGCCTATACAACAGCATACCAAAAAAAAAAACAAAATTCTGCAAAACCTAATTAAAAAGCTGAAAATTAAGATGCAATTTCGCACAATTTTTATAATTCTTGCACAAAGTTTGAGATATGAATTTATACGGTTTCTGTTAGATAATGAGCTATAATTTTATACAAAAATAATAAATATTAAATAAACAAAAGAAAACCATGTAACATTAAATAAAATCTTGCGTCCCCATTTATTTTGCCACCACTGTATGCATATATATATAGAAATATTTTTTATCTTCCTTCTTCAAACCGGTCTTTGCGATTTTAGTAAGTTTTTACCTTTTTTTAAGTACATACATACAAACATGCATATGCATTGGATGGACCTGTTTTCCTAAACATTTTCTTCAATTGACCAACGGCTATACAAACATATATGTATATACATACATACATACATTCGAATTTCATAGTCCATTTGCTATAACAAGCTGACGAAATGAAATGATTAGGTCGCGGAAATCCCACCCTAGGTCCCATAAAACCCGAATAACTTCAGTACGAGGCACAATAGGTCCAACACGACAAAGCACGTTGTTAGAGTGGGGCTTTCATTCCCTAAAAAGATAGGGCGCTATTTCACTCGGGAAATTTTTTCAGCATCTTTGGCTTACTTTCCGCTACACTGAAGTTTATGGGGCTATTTCGACGCAAAATCCAGCAAATCATTTGTTTCTACAGCTCTTGTTATTGTAACATCATAAAAAGTCCCCAAATAGCTTTAGAGCAATGATGCTGGCGTGGCAGTTCTTAGCCAGATATGAATCTGGATCGTCGCGGTTACGTAGGTCAGACTGTCGTTTGGGTCGACAAGGTGCTCAATCAGAGATGAGCTGCTTGCTCCCTGTTCGAAATTTCATAGCCACACCCTCGGAGTTCTGTAGTGACAACAGCAACTTTAAAGCTACTCAGCGGAAACTTACTACCGCCTCAGAAGAAATGTATAAAGAAAGGTTAGTGTGTGCCTTCACTTACGGCCGCTTCGTCGAATTTGGGTGGCGCCTGGGAGCGTCTCGTGCGCTGCGTTTTATTTTCAGGATATTGCAGTCATTCCACTCTTATAACGATTTGTTGCACAGTGCTTTAATGTATTTAGAGTCCGGCTTATACTCACGTCCTCACACCGAACTACCTTCTCTTACGTAGCTCTAGTGGTTTGAAACTTTTAATGGAATCCACTGTAGGACCCGACCGAATTAGAAATGGTTGGAAATATGCGCAACAGTTAATCAACACATTCTGGAGGCGTTGGTTAGATGAGCCCGATTCAAGAGGGATATGTCGTTTATATCTTCGATCTCAGGAACTGGTATGTCGGTGTTAATTCTAGATATGCGCTGTTCCAGTCGCTGCAATATTTAAAACAATATAGAAGAAATCATCTAAAGGAAACTATAAAAGACAAAGCAATTTCGTGGCAGTGTGAAGTTTGTGTCTGTAACTTCGTCCGCTGAAATCACATAGCAGAACGAGTTGAGGAGTTTGTTGCTATGTACTTTGAGCTTCGGTAACGATTGAGGGAGGTTGTGTTCTTGGAGACGAAGAGTAGGCAGTCCAGGTCTACTTAAAATTTTTGGGTTTTGCACCATGGGTTTTTTGCAGTTCAGATCGTGTTGAAATCCATGTCGAACTCCCGAATGAAGAACGCAGAGAGATCGAAGGTGCACAAATTTACGCCCTGGCGAAAGGTAAATCCGAACGTACACGTTTTTAGATGCTGTTGTGCCAACTAAATGTTGTTTATGCTGTCCAGTAGAGTGGTCCAAAAAAGTAAAGTCGGAGTTTTAATGCCGGCATACCCTAGGATTGATGCATATCGAAAAAAATATACCCCTATTTTTTTATTTTGAAATCAAAAAATATTTAGGGAGTGCTCAAAGCGTTCAAAGTTTTCCATGTATTTTACATGGAGAAAAAACAATTTTTCGTAGAAATGGTATAAAACTCTTGAAAATCAATATTTTTCGACCGGAAAACTATGGTTCTCTTCAGGAGACTAATATCCAATTGTTTATTTAACCATTTTTTATGATTAAAGGTTTTTTATTGATCCCCCCCTTTCCATTTTCTAAGGGCTTTGGAGGACCTATAAAATATAGTTACCATGAAAAAATTGTTAAAGAAACAATTGAGTATTATTACTGGGAATCTCCTAAAGATACTATACTTAATTCCGATCGAAAAATATTGATTTTCAAGAATTCTACACTATTTCTACGAAAAGATGTTTTTTCTCCATATAAAATACATGAAAAACTTTGAGCGCTTTGAGCACTACCTAAATTATTTTTTATTTCAAAATAAAAAAATATGGGTATATTTTTTTCGGTATATAACAATCCTAGGGGGTGGCGGCATTAAAAATCCGACCTAATTTTTTTACATACATTTTTGGACCACTTTACTGTCCAGGTTTTAGTCAGCTACAGATTCGTGAAGGCAGCTTCACACATGATAGCACTCCACGACTAAGAACTTAGAGCTTTGGCCTCATCTTCTTATCAGCCGCGGTAGAGCTTCGATTAAGAAATTTTCTAAAGGATTTAGACACGGTAGGCCCAAAAACGTGCCGTTTCGACGGTGTTTGACTAGAGGGAGAGGAGAGATTGAATTGCCTCAAGGCAAGTATAAACTTTCTAAGAAATAGCTGTTTAATCCTCTCGCTTTGAACTTTGAGGGAATTCTACTGACGATTAGCCCGCTCAAATAGTTGATAGGCCAATTTTGGTACGTAGGATTTTTTTAGGTCCGCCTTTTGCTCTGGCTTTACAAAAGGGTAAAAATTCTACCCGGTTTCTTCATCTCGGGGGTTCTTCAAGATAGTTGTGAGAAGTTGGTCCCAGGCTTTTAAGCATTTTTATAGTGGCGATGTCGTGGGCTTATACATTTGGGAGGATCTAGCTTTTCTCTATCCCCATTGTGATATATTTGCTAATAAACTCCACGAAATTCACTAAAGGTCACTCTAGGTATGTATAACAATTATAAATTTTCTGGTGAGAACCAAGAAATTGCTTTACCGGTTTTGCAAATTTGTTTGTTTGTGTTTTTAACCGACCCCAAAAAAAGGAGGAGGTAGTTTTTTTTGTATGTTGCCGCATAGATAACTTTGGACCACGTCAACCGCATTCAATAAATCTAACGGAAAGGTAGTATCTCCGACGTGGTGCCCTACTAATTTGGTTTAGCTCTGATCATTGGATCATGAAGAACTTAACGGTACTCATAAAATTTTATATGAGAATTAAAGTCCGTTTTGTTATTAGCTTAAAAATCACTTGTTTTTCGTTTATATGAATGTGTGATGTCGAAAATGTCATACGCTAAGGTGATTAAAAATGCTGATCAGCTTAAACAGCAATAAACCAAATACATAACTGCCTGATTAAATCGTTTTAAATTCGATAGGCAGCGATGTAAATGTAGCAAGTCACTTCTATAACTACTTTCAGTCATATACAGTTAATTAAGCCATACACGTGCATATATGTACATAATTACATGCATATGCACTCAAATGCAATAGTATAACAAACAGCGTTTTTTAGATTCTTATCAACTGTAAATATTTAATATTCATACATATGTATATACAAAGCAAATCCCACTTACATTAGCAGTTACAATAATTCATTAAAAAAAAGTTGCCCTTTAGCGCTCAGTCTGCATTTGCTCTTAAGAGATGCAGCTTTTATTTTAAAGGAAAACCTATATATTTTAGCAACAGCTTGTCCTCAATTAATGCTGATCTAAATGTGAAAACTTTTTTCGTAACTTCTCTCGGCGCTCTTTTTTCACGCTACGCCAAGGCTTCTCTGTGGCTGGACCACTCACTACAGTGCCATCATTGGCAACACG
This sequence comes from Rhagoletis zephyria, assembly GCF_001687245.7. Taxonomy (NCBI): domain Eukaryota; kingdom Metazoa; phylum Arthropoda; class Insecta; order Diptera; family Tephritidae; genus Rhagoletis; species Rhagoletis zephyria. The sequence goes on from NW_016157103.1 coordinate 829,878, forward strand.
CACATGTGGAAAATCACTGCGGCCCTTTACGTAAGCATTGCTATTGTTGGCATCGAAAAATTGCTTATCGATCTCCTTTGAAGAGGATTTTGTGTTAATCTGGCGAAAGGAAAATATTAAAACACTTATTAATTTAAAATTTTAGGCATAGGAAAGTGTTTAATACCCGCATAGCGCGCTGTTGTTGGTTTGGCAGTTTTTGTTCAACGACTTCCTTGCTGGTTTTGGGCGGAAAGACATGGTATTCCTCTTGAGGCACATTTGGTGGTGCAACGCAGTAAAGCAATTTACCATTTACATAATCCTTACAGACATAGCGCGCCGAACGAGATTGATCCGGCTGGCCATTGGATGTCATAAAACCGCGATTGTCTGAAAATATAAAGCAACATTAATTTAGCTCAAAAGACGTCTAGGAGTCGTGTAAAGTTGTTAAGTTATTTTGTTAATAGTTTAAGGCGTTAAATATTTTATTTTAAAGTTCTATGATAAATTTTCTACAATTTGATTCAATATAATACTTTTTTCCATATCTACGTACATCCATAAGCCAGCAGCAATTCCTCTGAATGTGGTGCTCTGTTTTCATCCTCACCCTCCATGGGCTTAGCTATGATTATGCCATATTTATCCTCTAGCACGTGTCGCGGTATGCGTTCACAAAGCAAATTCACAGGCGACACATGATCGCGCATCTGAAAATAATAATACGAAAAATTAAATAAACTGTCACAATACCACTTAACAGTCACTCACCTGATCTATTGGCAGTATACCGTTAAGTATCATATCAGCTTTGGTCAGCACAAAACTTGGCATCACTAAACCGGGACAATCACACAGTAGCAAATCGTTGTCCAGATATAGGGTTTGGAAATGCTTCGTCTTGCCAGGCGTGGCGGATACCGAAACTTTCTTTTCTATCATCAACGCATTAATTGTGCTACTTTTGCCTACATTTGGATAGCCCACCAAGCCGATAGTAGTAACTTCCGCTGTAAAGGTTTTACCACTGTATACGCGTTTAAAGAAATCTATGAGTTCTTCACGTGTTAGCACTTTTGAATCGTTTTTAATCTGTTCTTTATGCGACGCAGCAGCGTTGGGATCGATTTTCTGCTCAATTTTGCTCAATAAGCTTTCAACATTATCCAGAGACTTATTAATTTCATTGGCTGCGGCTTTTACGTCATCCAAAGACATTTCAGATTTGCTGGATTCTGTACGTGCTCGTTCTGCAGGCGCTTCACTATCATTTTCGGCATCCGCGTCGCTTGCATCATTGTCACTATCGCTGTCAGCCTCACTGTCAATCTCTTGTTTCCCTTTCTGATCGTCACCACTTTCTTCATTGATTGTTTTTAACTCCTCTGCCGCCATAGTGGCCGAAAAGAATGCTGTACGTATGCCTTCTGCATCGAAGTACGCCGCCCAGTGCTTGCGCTGCTGTTCTGTCAACATATCCGACTTGTTCACTAAGATCATATTCATTTTTGCCGGATTCACTTCCTTTACATAGCGTTCTAAATCAAGATTGCGGAAAAGCAGAGGGTTGCGCGCATCCACAATCTGCACAATAACATCTGAACGTTCAACAACACGCCACAACTGACGCCAGAATTCCAAATTTTTTTCATATGGTGTGAGCAAGATATCTTGGTCTTCCTGCAAGAGCGCCAACGAACGACGCCACTCCAAGAAGCTTTCGTTTTCAGCGCGTTGCAACTCCTCGGCGGTAGTTTCTGGCGTCCATTTTGGGCGGCGTGGCACTGTCAGCATATTACGATGCTCAATATGTTTTTCTTCCATTTGTTTTTGCTGCGTTTTGCTTAGCAAACCAACGCCCGACTTGGGATTGATGAATGTGATATTGAGTTTCTCGGCCTGGAACTCAGTGCCTGCCAGCTCAGCAGTGCGGAGGAAATCGTGAAAGGAAGATTCTTCGGTGACCGAAGCCAAATTAAGACGACCCCAGTCGTAGCCATCCTGAATTTCGGTGGTGTGTAACTGTAGAAAAAGTAAGGAGTTGCTTGTACATAATTCTATGTTGAGTTAAAGGGATTTGTTTACCATAGTCTCATTGTCCACTTTGCGTCGGAACTGGTGTCCGAAACGATTTTTTATTAACGCGCGTCCGAGATCGCCGCTCTTGGTTTTGCTCTTCTTGCTCATTTAGCTATCTACTACGTTGAATGCGGCTAGTTTACTATATTTTTTGTTGATACAAGCAGTAAATTAAAGAATTTCACAAATTTTCAACACGTGTGCGAAATGCGCAGAAAATTTGTTTTGATTATATACTGTGGTTTTGATGCCTCTTCTTGTTTTAAGCGATGGAATGACGCTCACGATGATTTGACACGAAGAATCAGCTGTTGGCTAGTGTTGCCAAGCAGCACGTGGGCATATACTTTCAACCAAAGAACGTAAAGTAACGTAAAATACGTTCTTTGGTTGAATGAAAAAAAAACATTTGGGGTGTTCACAGTTCGTTCCAAATAGTGTCTGAAAATGTAGACGTCTACATTTTCAGACACTATTTGGAACGAACTGTGAACACCCCAATTCAAACCAAATTCAAAATTCATTTGGTTTCAACCAAAGAACGTAAAGTAACGTAAAATACGATCTTTGGTTGAATGAAAAAAAAAATATTCAAAAATGAAATAAAACAAAGTAAAATTAAATAAACTAACACCATTCATACTCTGTTTCAAAGTTGGCTGTCAAACCAATTCAAAATTCATTTGGTTTCAACCAAAGAACGTAAAATACGTTCTTTGGTTGAATGAAAAAAAAAAAATTCAAAAATGAAATAAAACAAAGTAAAATTAAATAAACTAACACCATTCATACTCTGTTTTAAAGTTGGCTGTCCATAAACAAATTAACATAAAATAAATAACGTAAACAAAGGAAATAAAATATTGTAAAAATAAGTAACGTAAAGCAAAATAAAATAAAGGAAAGTAAAGAAATACAAGTAAAAAATGAATTTAAATAAAAGGAAGTAAAAATTTATAAAAATAATAAAATACGATAAAACATAGAAAAGAAAAGAATATAAGTAAAAATTAAATAAATCATTTAAAAAATAAAACAAACTAAAAAGTTGAAATATAATTAAAAATTACAAAAAATAAATAAATACATATATAAACGTACAACGAATTAATGCATTACAATAGATAAAAATTCAAAAATAAATGCATTAAAAAGGCAAATGGCACAAAAAAAATAATTCTAGTTAACCTCTAAGGAACCTTGCAGATATTTGCACTGTCCTTTCCAGCGCATTTCTAAAGGAACACCAGACACAAGGAATTTTTATGTTTGCATGTATGTATGCATGCATCTATTTTTCATATATTTCGTACTTGTAAACTCCCGTTTGTTCTAAAATTTGCTATTTGCATTTATGTATGTTTGTCATTCCAAGCTATTTTAGTTGTTTTTTAGTGAGCCTACAAAGACGCATGCCCTCGCAAGCATGGAGAAGGGTTGCTTTCATGGCTAAGTGTCCTGTCAGCGATATACTCTCAGCTTGTTGTTGCTGTTTTTCTCCTCAGCCTCTGTAGCTAGTTTTGTTATCTGAATAATCATTTGTGTGCATTTCTTGTAGTTTTTTTTTTTAACTTCGCTTTGTTTAGCTTTTGTTGTTGTTTTCGAGCTACTGTTATCGGCCAATGCAAAAGTTTATATTCGTTCACAGGAGTTGAATTTCTTTGTGTGTGTTTGTGCCTACTTGCCCATGCGCGTAGTTTGGCATTGTTCGAAAACTATAAATTTTATCAACAACAAAACACACACGCACATATACATATCCATACCCACAACAAACACACTTACATATACATACATATTTACATGGATGGAGCTAACGGGCGGCCTATAGGGGGTAATAAACCTGCTTTTTAAACTACTACTTCGGGGAAGGAGATGGCAATTCCTAAACTCGGTGGCAGAGTTATCGTCGATTTCTCTTGGATTGGTTGTGGTGGCATAGCTTCCAACTTATAAGTAAACAATGTTTTGGTTTCCAAGCCCGAAAAAACTTGAGATTACCGATGCCGTATCATCTTGGCCATCGTTTATACCGGTGGCCGCCTTGGTAGAACCCTGATATAAGCTTAGATAGCTGATTTTCCGTTGATTTAGAACAGGCTCTGCTACCACTTTAAGCGTTGTAAGCTCATCTGAGGGTCACATGAGCAACTGTATGATACCATCTGGTATTCTCTTGAGGTTAGTTTAAGTCCGATGGTGTTCATATCTCTTGAAATAGTCTTTATCTGCGTTGGATTGTGGTTGAACTCCGAACTCAACGATCGGTAGTTGGTAAATGGGACGATTACCCCTCAATCAATGTCGTTTAAAGGCTAACTAAACTACGTCGGGTCCGGTGGTTGCGAGATGTAAGGCTGGATCTCGTACTTAAGTTTATAGAGGTGCCTTCTGAAGTGCCTAGGAAGTGACTATGCTTCTAGTAAGTGTCGTTGTTCGGGTGTTTCCCACGGTAACCGGAACTACCTGCTGAAAATGAAATTATGTTCGATACGATTGGTATCTTTTGGACTGCAGTCAACTAGCTCATCAAAGTTTAACATAAGCTCCGATGCCTTACGCTCTCTATTCAGCTAATGTTAAGCATTGGCGAATATGCTGGATAGTCTTCTCCTTATCAACTTTCTGACTTCTTCTGCAATAACAGGTTTAGGAAAACCTAAGACCCAATATTCAGTAAGAACCTGGGAGGAGTGGTTAAGTTCTTTGTTTAAGTAGTGCTTATATGTGGAATCACCTTAGAGTTTCCTCACCCTGCAAACATTGGAAGTCCCGGGAAACTTGATTCTTGATTGAATATATGCTATCGGAATGGGACTATTCTAGGGCATAACTTTAAACGAATTTTATTTGGACTTCTCTGTCATTTTAAATAGTCGGGTCGGGTTCATTGCTTATGGCGTCAGTCTCTAGAGAAATTAAGACAATTTTAGCCGAAGAAAAATTTTTTTTTACATCGTCGCCCGTATGCCAGGAACAAGAATTTTGGAAAATCAAGTTTAAACGTTTTTTTTGGAAGACTAACTCTACTTTTAGGTATGCAATTGAAATTGTAAAATTTGTATGATTTCTCTACACACATGGTAGTCTGGGTTTTAGTATAACATAAAACATCCAAAGCTTAATCAGGTCAACCCAATAACTCAAAGCTGATAAATTTGCACATTCATGGTTCTGGCATGAGGGTGACGATATTTAGTATAAGCAGAACACTTACCTAACGTGACAATACTTTGTTCGTTCCCTACTTTAAAAGCTTCGAGGATGAAGCAGTATACATATCCAGCTTAAAGACTCATGACCTTAAGGGCCGTTTTCTCAAGTAGCGTTTAAAATTTATCAGCTCTTTAAATAAATTTTTTGATAACAAAAGTAGGTTCAAGGAGCTTTCTAAAGTAACATTTTCATAACTATTTTCGATTTACATATAAAGCAATTAACGTCTTCTTTATTTTTAATAAAATTGGGTGTCAGGCTAATTGCTTAATATATCGATAATAATAGTGATTAAAAATCGATAGTTTAGTATACCGATAAAAATTAAATGACCAAACACAATATTGAAAAAAAAAATATCGGAAATTTGGAAAAATGTCGATAAATATATCGAAAGTGCTATCGATTAATGCACCGATAATTTATAGACAAAAAATCGGAGAATCGGGAAAAATTGGTAGATTATCCATAACATTGTTGTAAATAACTAGTCAACCAAACAAAAGGAGACAGCCAATAAGGTGCTCCCTTATTACAAAGTTCTGGTCCGTCACTGTATGCATGTTGCATGCCGTTCACACACATCTTCTATGTAGCTATGCGTGTGTGCTTAATCAGTTTTAAAGTTTTTGTCCCAAATCCTCGACTCCTTGATGGACATAAATATATGCTTACATATCCAAACAAATGTATGTATGTATATGCACGCATACATACCCTGCAGGGAAAGCTACTAGTAGTGAACTAGAATTCTACCAGTTAGCGTTTCAGCCCAACTAGTTCACGTTCTATCCTCTTTCAGTGTTAGTGACTGGTATTTTTAACATGGCGATGTCCTATGAGATGTCAATTGTCAGGCTTTGCATCAGCATCTACTAATAAAAATACTAGTCGCATCATACCAGTTGATGAGATAGTCTACCAATTCCAAGGTATTTCAAGGTTCAAGTCCTGACGCAGGGGGAATTATTTAATTTTATATTTGCTAATTTTAAATTTTTTTTTTTATTTAGAGTTTTTATTGTAATTTTCAAATTTATTTATAAAAAGTTTTATTTTTATTTTTTTTTCTGCAACGGAATTCGATTTTAAAATTTTTTATATTTAAATTGAAATAATTATATTGACTTACATTAACTCAATTTGAAAAAACTTAACCACCTCCAAGCGGACTCGAACCTGCGATCTCAGAACCAGTACCGGTAGTCTTCACGCGACGCCACAGCCGACATTTGTAAGAAAAGGAATTAATGGTCAAATTCATAGGCCATACCTTTAGCACATACTAGTTAATGAACTAGTATTTTTACAAGCTTTTATTTAACTTGCTCATTACTGACTGATTTGGCTTTTCACTGCAGGGTATTTTTTTAGTTCTATCCAACTGTGAATGTATTTACTTTTTTGCATATATATGTCTGTGTATGCAAGAAAGTTTAATTTGTCATGTTTTCTCAATGGGTGGCAACCTCATTTATTTAACACCCACCCACACAAGAGTTGTAGGCTTTTGTTTCATTTTACGACTATTCACTCGATGTTGTTTTTGCTTTGGTTTTATTGTTGCTGCTACTGATTAAATCGGCAACGTCGTGTGTGCTGGCGATTAATTATCATTTTAAATGGCATTAATTTCATATTATAAAGTTATGACCACGAAGAGTGAGGTGAGGGAGAAAGCTAGTTGAGGAGAGAGATTGAAGGAAAAATATAGTGAAAGGAGGCAAAATATATGCCGGTCCATGCCGCGGGTGGATTTATTAGTTTTGCCTTTGAGTTTGATTCGGACCTAGTTTTTTTAGCTTTCGTAGATGAGCTCTACTTACATACACATATATATGTATTTAAGTATACAATTACAATTAAACTCCAAATTCTTTCCAAGATGTATTAGTATTAGTTTCTGTGAACAAGGAGCTTGATTAGATACCTATAAAATTTAAAATCTCAGCTGTCTCAAGCATCGTTCAATTATTGTTAAAAAATAATAAAAAAAAATGTTTGTTAAGAACATCAAACTAAAACTCTATTTCTCTTTATTCTTCATGTCTCATGCTATCCCCGCTGAAATTTTCCTTTAAATACTTCAAATATTTGCAAAGTTATAGCATTTAGAAAGCAGTTTGCGCCTGCGGATAGGCTATGATTTTTGCGATTTTCTCAAAAAAGCGCTTATATTTGAGAAGTTAGGTAAAAAATATTTTGTATACAATGAATTTAAATTATAAAACTAAACAAAATGTATTACAATCCAATGAGTCATACCCCTTTTCGCAAAAGATAGTTGCAATTTATCCTCTGAGGGGGATATAAAAAACGAATTTGATGATACGCAGACACAAGTGCTAACTGTCATCTCCACAAATGAGGTGCAAATTTGATCGAGACATGATTCGGCTTATTTTCATGTCTTCTCTTATCCTTAGTCCTCGCACACATATTTATAATACATGCGTACTATTCACGTCTACATCGGCATATGTGTATGTGTGTATATCTGTATTTATTTGTATGTGTTGTATGTCCTACTACATCTATGTACTTGCCTCTATGATTTCGTTTTTTTTTATAACTTTCCTCTACGACATTGCCGTTGCCTTTTCATGTCGCCATAAAAGCATATACATACAAACATACATGTCGATGTGTGAGTATCTATATTTTATAGCGTTTCCTGTTTCCTTTTCACTTGTTTGGTAGTTCTTAGCCTACGCGTCGGATCACCTTTCATCGACGGGTATTGAAATCTCTATATTTTTTAATCGCAGCAAATATTTAGTAGGTAAGCGTAATATAAAAACTAACGAGGCATACTTTCAGGCGTTGGAGGTAGGTTTAGTGTACTCTAGGTGTAGCAGGTAGTCAGCTGATTATCAGCAAATATCCACATATGAATTTAGAGAGTTAACATTAGTGAGAATATGTACATATTTGGATGTAGCGTGGTTGATAGGGAAGAAAAAGTAGATTAAGAAGGCGGTATGTGACAAAGTTCGGGCAACTAAAAAATCCTAAATGTTTTGGAGGACAAGAAAACGCGAAAATAAATGCTTATCCGAACATTTAACGATTTATTTATCGACAAAATTATCTGTTACATATTGACTTGGAAATATTATTATCGACTTATTTGTTTTACAATAGAAATTTTTCATCGGTAAAAATAATTATCTAAATTAATAAATCGAGAAGTATATATCGATATATTTATCTATAAAATTATTGGTTACATATTGACTTTTAAGATATATGTGTGTACCTATCGACACAATAACATAACGGCATAAAAATAATTGTCAACATTATTATCTGAATCATTTATCAAAATGCAATTATCGATATATTTGATAGGTAAAAATGGGCAGCAGAAGAAAAGGAAGACATGTGTAGCAGGAAATGAGAAAATGGAAGCAGGAAATGACAAATGGATAACACACCTATGAGTTAGTGCAGTGGTGAATTCGAAATCGATATATTTATCGATATAATTTTTTGGTGGGCTTATCCACAAATCAATTTAAATTTATGTATGTATTTAGCAATATTTATTATCGGTTTACATATTCATCGTTATGGCTATCGACTCATAAAATACAACTACCGGAATAATTGAGCAAATTTTTGTAATAATTTGTTGAAAAACCCTAAGGTAAAGTCTTCCTTGCCCATATGATTAGCATGTGCTAAGAAATAGTTTTGCGCATTTTCCGACGAACGTGTAATTTTGAGTTGTGTCACCTTTGAAGATCGTGTGCGATATGTACATATGTATGTACTTATAATCATTTGTATATGCATTCATCGTTATAAGTATCGTTACATTTCTTTTCATTGCTATTGATTTATCTGCACACATACATACATATTTATGTATATTAAAGAAAGTAGAATATAAAGAATTTGTGGTTATCGATTTTGTGAAAATTTTATAGTAACATATTTAACCACAACAAGGTCAAATAGAATTAAACAAATGCATCAATATACTTTTTAACCGACTTCCAAAGAGGGGGAGGTTATAAATTCGTCGGAGTATACATATTTTTATATATGTTAAGGCATAACTTTGGATCAAGTTAATCGATTACGATGATTCTTTTTTTTCTATAGGAAGGGTTCATGAAGGAATTAGCGGAACGCCTAAATTGTTATATGAGAATTGAAGTCGGTTGTGTTTTTGGTTAAAAATTACTTGTATGTACATGTGTATAAAAAACCCAAATTTGTTAAGTATTTTATATTTATCGATAAATTTTAATTAACCATTGATTTCTACTACGGTTAACGGTAAAGGTTATCATAGTTATCGATATCAATGTTTCATTAGTGTAATCGCGGCTGAAACTTTATTGGTTCTCGCAAGTGCGCTCACATTTGGAAGGGTCAAAAAACAGATTTTTATCCCAATTATTTTCGAACGGCGGCGATATGTAACTATAGTCACAATTATACATTGCTTCTTTCTGCTATCGATTTACGAGCTATAATCGTACATATGTGCATATATCAACACTTCACTAGTTCAGTAACACAGGCTGGTTAATGAAGCTGGATTTTCCAAATACATACACATACACACATGTTAGCATGTGCTCCTTGTAGTTATATTGACCGAGGTATTTTTTTCACGCCAGAAGCTATGGTTAGCTAAGTTTATAAAATATGCAGATTCATAAATTTCGTAAGCTCAGCGAAAGGAAGCTGTATGAATGGGTGGACCATAAATTCAAACATACATTCAAAAAATTTCAATTATGCCTTTGTATGTGTAAGCACGTGCCTTGAATTGAATGCAGCAATCTGTACTAGCTTGGCAATCCTTTATGTTCTACAATCCTTCAGCACCAGCGGCTGAATACAGGGTATTTTCCGGCTTTGCGCTTAAGAAATCAGCAACACGTAGAACGTCTGAAATTATGGCAAATTTGCAACAATAGTGAAAATAGTAAAATAGCAAAAAGAAAAAAAGTTGAACTATGAAAACAGCGTTATCTACTTTTAGGCGTTAGGCCGATATGGAGACGAAAATGCTATGTAAAGTATACAATATACAAGCGAGCGTATGCCAAACGAGTGCTGTGGACATTAATGGCAAGCAAATTTGCGGGGCTGATTGGTTGGGCGGGCGTGCAAAATCACATAAAGCAGAAATATTAATATAAAAAGACAGACGGAAGGCTAGCAAAGGAATGGAATAGATGGTGAAAGTAGCAAATGCTTGATTGTGCTATACACAACAACAAATACTGGTGCGAAGTGAACACATGCATGCATATAAATAAGCGCCCATTACACATGCCGAGCGCAAGCATATACGCGACGCGCACACAACCCTTTATTGGCGATGCGAGTTTCAGTGGACGGCATGAAGCTACCACCTAATATATAGGGAGCTACACAACATTTCTACTTTCTGTGGCAACTCCTCATCTCGCCTTTATTGTTGTTGTAATGCTAGCTTTGCCGCGCTAACGAACCGCATCAAATCGCTGCATAGCCTGAGAACAAGAAATTTCGGTTACACTCTCATCGCCCAGCCGCTTTTACATACGCTTTGTATTAAGAAAATTGCTCAAGTGAAAGACTTTTGGCCAAAATGGGAATGTAAAAGGTGGCGCAGCGATTCACATACACACGCATGACGGCATAAAGGCAGTGAATTGAATAATCATATGTATAGGCGGCGAAAATTGACTGATTGCGCGATTTAAGCGAATTTGTTATAAGCTAATCAGTGGCATATGTTATCGCCTAATTGGCTTGACCCCGGAGGACAGTCAAGAGTATCCTAATGGCTGGTTTTCTTGCAATAGAATGAGAAACCGAGCCAAAAGAAGAATAACTCTGATATGACAATCCCGGACTAGATAGAAATTATGTTCTTATCAGAGTCTAATCTAGTGATTTTAACATCCGAAGTCCACGACCAGAGATGTCATGAGTCAAAGCGATCCTTGGTAACCAATGCATATACATACAATGACCCATGGTTACGCGAGTCATTCGAGACGTCTGCGAATTGTTGAACTCCAATGACGGCATTCACAAGGCGAGAGTTCGAAAAGGTGGTGATAGTCTCTTGACAAATGCCAGCTATGGCCTGCCTGTATAACTCTGCTTCCAATGGTTGTGCAATGTAATGTTGGATCTCGTCCGTGCGTTCGTAGATATACTTTTTCACGTGCCTAGGAGGTCGTACTGTTTGCAGCAAAAGTCTATCTGTTGCTATCAAGATGCCGTCGGAGTATTTTTACGATTTTTTCTGGTTTCTGCATTGTAGAACCTTGACTTCGGCATGACTTTAATGACTTTTATTATTTTGAGCAAGAGGTACCATTATATTTGCTTTAATTTTTTTTAAGGCAAGCTTTGCACATTATTTTCTTGAGGATGTTTTCACGGATCTTGTCCGGAGATTTCTCGAGTTTTTCTTAGATACTTTTAGGAATTTCTCTAAGCATATTTTTTTTTTACTTTTCGAAACTTTTTCGAAGATGGGGATGATATTTTGCATTTCTGAATTTTTAAGATTTTTTACTCAGAGATTTTCTGAACCTTGCGATTCAGTTTTTTTTGTAAGATTTTTCGGGACTTTTCGATTTTTTTTGGGGATTTTTTCTAGTTTTATTTTGACCGTTCGGGATTTGCCGTGACTTCGTGAGATTTATGTGTTTAAGTTCCAGACTTTTCGTAATTTTTGGGAATCACTCCCAGGATTTTTTGTTTCGCGATTTTTTTTAAATACTTCGAAACTTTTCGAAATACTTTTGAGATTTTTCCTGCTCACAGGATTTTTTGTGCCCGCAAATCTTTTAATATTTCGGAACGTTTCCCAAATTTTTGAAAGACTTTTTTCATATTTTGCAGTATTTTTTCTGACATATTTTTTCTCTAGGAATTTCTGAGCTTTCTGGGACTTTCGAGAGTTTTTCGTAGGATTTTTCGGACTATTTCCATTTTTTCTAACCGTTCCATTGGACAATTTGTGAAAGTTTTCTTGCTATTTCCGACTTATTTGGTTGTTGCGCAAATTTTAGGGATTTTCTCCAGGATCATTTGGTTTTTTGTCGGAATATTCGATTTCTTAGAGGATTTTTGGGCGTTTCCCGGTCTTCTAATTTTTTTCCAGCTTTTTAACTTAACTTTCCAATATTTCATTGTAAGTTTTCGGTGCTTATCGAGATTTTGGAGACCTTTCGGCTTTATAAAAATGCGTTTCCACAAAATTTTCCTATTTTTAAAGCATTTTAAACTTTTTGTAATATAAGATTTTCGGCTGAAAATACAAAAATATAGTATTTTTTGAGAATTTAAAGCATTTTTAATTCTTTATATAATATACCAAATAACTCTTCTTTTTTAAATAATCACTCATCCGAGGTATTGTACTCTTATTCTATTAAATTTACTGTTGCATTTTCTAAACATTTTTTAAATCTATCAACCATAGCCATGTTCATATCTAATCGCGGTGGAATGAACTATTCTCATTTAAAAAAACGTCGCAATATTTCCATAACTTCCAAAGTTGCGCCTGCGGATAGGCTAAAACTTTTGCATTTTCTATAAATTTTGCATCTTAGTTATTTTGTGGTTGAAAATTAAAATGGCACTGAAGAAAATGTTGATGTAGCTGCCTTTAATCACTCAATATCTTTTAAATTTACTTCCCTGCCTGCAAAAGCACGCTCACTTATGTACATACATATATATATAGCGTATTTGTATATAAGCGGATATCTCTCGAATACTAGAGCAACTTTTCATTGTCAACTCTGACCACTCGCATATTCTTTAACAGCGCCACTGATGGCTGCTGTGGCATAAATTGTACACGGGTTAAGTGATGGTGCCGAGGCTGAGCGGTTTGTGGTTGACCAGCCGTTCTAAAGCAGCATGTTGCAAGAAGAGCAGCCAAGCAAGCCAGCAGGCCAACAAACAAGAAGAATTTGACACATGAACTGGACACTAGAAGGCAATATAACACAGACCAAAGGGCGACTGATGGACACTAACTCACAGCGCGCAAAGAAACTACGACAGTCAAAGCGAGGGGAAAGGCGTCAGCGGAGGATTGGTGCGGTGTTGTGGTTGGGGGCCGTGATTGGAGGCGGAGTAGTGGCAAGTGAAATTGAAAACGGTAGCAAAACATGGTTGTTTCCGCACAGCAGCACATGCACATGTTAGTTAGTTGAAATTTTCGTACAGCAACACTTCAGCAAGTCTTTTCTTTCACGCGCACACACATGCATATCACTGCTGTGTATGTCCCCCTTCTGGTCCACCTTTTGGGGCGGCCTTTTGTATTTAAATCAGGCTCGTTTAGTTATTGTGCGCTTCTAGGCCGGGCATTTTCTGTTGCTCTTGGACTTTCGATAAGCAAATGTGCACATTCAGGCGTACAAACAAAGTGCCATGTGCGCATACATACTACTATAATCACACACACGCACACACATACTTGCATACATACTTACATATGGATTTAACTAAGTATGGGAGGACTTTCAAATGGGTAGTTAGTTGCAGGCGAAACTGATTGCGGACATAAAAGAGGATAGTAGGAAATTTTTATTGGAAATTAAAGTTAGAGCAAACGTGAGAAATTCGGAGCGTATGGGAAAAATTTATCTAGAATATTGATATATATGTACCCACGGAAAGTCATTCACCTTGTACCCTACGACTGAACCCACACACAATCATAAATTGCAAAGACTTTACTTAGAAAATACCACATAATACTGGTAGCGAAAGCGTTTACTACAGTTCACAATGTTCATGCTATGAGAATGCAGGAAGTCCTAGATGGCTGTAAACTTTGACACCGGGTACTAAAGTGTCGTTTGAAAGTTCACAAAAAGAGTCGGAATTCTTCAATAGTATCTTCAGTGTTGCATTGGGCGCTGAGGTTCTACGTCAAAGCCGCTGAAATGGAGGAGGAAGGGCTCTCAAAAGATGGATTTGAATATGAGTAGGCTGAGACAAACCGAAGCATATAAAAAATTTACTTAAAACCTAGGGTAGGAAATATGAATGGGAAGTAAGCAGAGAGTTGATACGCTGTACTCTTTGCAACTCTTATTTATGTTATCTTCTTATATGCCTTGTTTAAATGTTATTGTAAACTATGTAAAGTTGGTTCATCTTTCTGTTTTGTGCCGTAAACGTATATTTGATGGTTGTTGTTTTCCATTAAAGGTTGCTTTTGTTTGCTGCTTGCATGTTGTCTCTGAGTAGCAAAACTAATAGCGTTAATGACAACAGTATTGCTATGTTAAATATTCTATGTTCCCAGCAGAGTGGTCTTAGGGTGGTTCACTTTAATGCGCGGAGCCTGAACAATTTAAAAATGGATTATGTGAGACATGTTTTCCAGTCCTCAGGTGTTGACGTTATATGTATATCCGAAACTTGGTTTGTCAGTGATGTGTGTGATGCTTACTATAACATTAATAGCTATAAGTTAGTGCGCAATGACAGGGTCGGTAAAAAAGGCGGTGGCGTTGCTATTTACTGCAAGAACCACATTAGCATGCGCACAATCTGTCAGTCGAACGATGGGGGCGTGGAGTTTTTGTTCGTCGAATTGTCTGACCGTTTTAATAAGGCTCTTATCTCGTGTGTATATAACCCAAACAAATATGTATCCCTTAATCCGTTTTTTGCATCCCTTTCTTCTTTCGTAGTAGACTACGAAAATATTATTATATGTGGCGATTTCAATATTAATATTCTTGCTTGTGACTCTCTGTGTTGTTCTCTGTTAGATAATGTTGCGACTTCCGGTCTCTCGATTGTTAATAATTCAGTGCCGACGAGGTACGGTAATAATTGTAAACCCAGTCTTCTGGACTATTTTATCGTGTCTGACGATTCATCTGTCTTAAAATTTGACCAAATTTCATTTATATCTGACCACGATCTAATTTTTTGTGCGCTTGATATTAAATTTAGCTGTTCTTCCTCTGAGCAGATTTATACGTTTCGAGATTTTCGTTCATGTGACACAAATGCTCTCTTCTTGGATCTAGACAGCATCGATTGGCGTAGCTGTTGGTATCTTCCGACCGTTAATGAAAAAATTGAGTTCCTTAATTACAACCTACTGTCCACCTTCGACGCTCATATTCCAATTCGATATGGCAAAACTAATTCGTGTCCTTGGTTCAACCTTAAAGTTCGAAGAGCTATTAAAGCCCGCAGTAAAGCATATCGTGCTTGGAAATCAAATAGTAGTAAAACTAATTGGGACATCTTTCGCACAGCAAGAAACAATGCTACGCAAATTGTAAGGTGTGAAAAGAAGAGGTATTTTCATTCCAAGCTTGACCCCTCTCTGTCCTCCGGAACTTTATGGCGCAATATCAAAAATCTCCGAGTCTGGGCCAAAGACAAATCAGAATGCACATTAGATGTGGATAGCATGAACGATGCTTTTCTTAGCAGTGTATCGTCTATTGTTCCCCTATCTAAATTTACCCCTTGTAGTACTGCAATTTATTCTGGTGTTCCTTTCGTGTTCTCAGCTGTTACTGAGTCGGATGTGGCTAAATGCGTCTTCAAAATTAAATCTAACGCAGTTGGAGAGGATGGCATACCTGTTCGGTTTATAAAGTTGATTCTCCCTTATATTATAAGCCCTCTAACACATATAATTAACCACTGCGTTACCACATCTTGCTTTCCCGATTCGTGGAAAATCGCTTGTGTTTGTCCGGTTGCAAAAAGTAAACTTGCTTGTTCACCCAGTGATTTCCGTCCTATTAGTGTTCTTCCCTCATTATCAAAAGTGTTTGAGTCGCTGATGGCAGAACAAATCTCCTCACACATTTCTGAAAATAATCTCTTGTCTCCTCTTCAGTCTGGGTTCAGAGCGGGGCATGGATGCTCTACTGCTATGATTAAAATTATGGACGACTTGAGACTTTCTTTTGACAAAGGAGAATTATCTCTTTTATGTTTGCTTGATTTTTCAAAAGCATTTGACTCAGTTGACCATTCATTGCTTTGCTCCAAGCTCGAATTTTATTTCGGTTTTGGTGAATCAGCTTTATCGCTCATGAAGAGCTACTTAAATTGCCGGTCTCAACGAGTGAAAATTGGGTCTGTAACCTCGCAGATTAAGTCCTTGAAATGTGGTGTTCCCCAAGGATCTATCTTAGGTCCTTTGCTATTTAGTATCTTTGTAAATGACATTTTCTTAACGTGTAACTTTGCAACAATGCATGCGTATGCTGATGATATTCAGCTTTATTTATCTGGTTCCTTTGATGACATAGATACGGTTGCTGCTAATTTAAACAATGATATAGACTCTATCTCCCGCTGGGCCAGTCAAAACGGACTCTGCCTAAATCCAAAGAAATCATATGTTTTACCCGTGCATAAGAGAAAATTTAATTATGATATCATTCCAGCTCTCAGTTTAAACAATTGTTCTTTAAAGCTGGTCAGTAAAGTTACTAACTTGGGATTTGTCATCAACTCCTCTCTTAGCTGTATTGATCATACTAACTATGTTGTAAACAAAGTTTATGGGACCANACAACTTTAAAAACTCTGCCAAACTGTTTTTCATTAACGCTATTCGTATTTGGAATTCTATTCCTCATGCCGTTAAAACCAAATTCAACAAAAGCAACTTTAAAAGTTCCCTCTATACATATTTCTCGTCTAGTTGATGAACCTTCTTAATATTTAAGTTTTTATCTAGTCCATAATTTTTAGTTTGTACATCTATTGTTTTATTCCCAGCATTAATAGTATTAATATTACCTCTAATTCTGTTTAGTTACTTATATTGCTGTTGTACTTCAAAAGACTAAGTCTTATTGTACTAATTTTAAATAAAGAATAAAGAATAAAGAATAAAGAATAAAAGGAAAACTTCCTCGGCTCCTTAAGGAAACTTCCTCGGCTCCTTAAAGAATCTTTGAAATCCGTTGAAGGGTACAGCATGTAGCTCATCCATTTTTAATACATCTACGTTCACAATACGTCACCACAGAGAACGTATTACAAGGCGGGACATATATACTGAGTTGTCGACAATACCTATAGTACGTAACCAAAGCCTGATTCCATAAAATGTAGTTGCAATCATGTCAACTACCGATCGGAACTTCTTTCTTTTCAGCAGCTTGGTTAAAGAATTCCGCAGCCAGCCTTTTCGAATTCTTCAAGAAGCATATAGTAGTTTTGTAGCCGTTATTTCTCTTCCAACAATGTCTGTGCCTCTTGTTCCCGACATGTTCGTTCTGTCCGATCATTACTAAAAAAAGCATGGTTCGATAATAGCCTCTAGTCGCATTAAGTGAGTCGTAAGTTCATCTAGCGGTTCCTAACCCTGAGAACACCACAAAGTCCTGTTACATGCAGGCTTACAAACATACGGGCGAGTTTACTTTTTTCTGCGTTTTCCAGGATCTCTTGGCCCTTGATATCTGCGCCATCTGTTCTCAAGCATCTGGCCCACTAGAGTTGGTATTGCAAGGGAATCAGCCTTCGTTATTGAAAATTCCCTACCCAGAGCTTCCCACAATGAAACAGTAGGCATTGAGAAAGGTACCACTAGACCTGCAATTTCTTAAGAAGCTAACATCAGCTAGGACTTTCCAAAATTTGCTCAATTGAGCTGGTGTACTCAAAAAAGCTATAGCTTGGTCATTAGTGACCAGAGATCAAAGCTTTACATTTGCTTTCATTAGTCCGTCAACGGATCGGCCTAATCAACCTTTATATGGACTCTGTAGCACACATAGGCGCAGATCCCAGGAATGTCTCGATGTCCGTGGACCCAAGTAACGCTCGAAAATCTTGCGGCCCGTACATTTGATTGCACTTCTGAAAATGTGATTCCTAATTTATAACTGTAATTTAAAGCATAGTCTGCAAGAGCCTGCATATTCCGGAAAACTTAAGCTGGAAATAAGCAACAATTTCTTCTGGGAGTAAATCACACTGCGAAACAAAGGTTCGAAGGTAAGATCGACAGTTGATATTGGGTTAAGATCTGTCAAGTTTTCCTATTCCCTCTGTGAGAAGGTTCAGCAAAAACCAGAGTAGCCATGCAGCATTTATTTATACTGCGTTTGAGAAGTGCAAATATAACGTTGCATACTTTTAGGCGCAGGTTTTGACAATTTAACTTAAAAAAACGAAATTTAGGTACGCCAAGTGATTTGTTTTTTCAATCTTTCTATCGTAACATATTCCTACTAGCCCTTCATTTTTTGTGTACGTTTGTTGTTTTTTATGCTCACTTATGTAAATGTATGCATGTATGTATGCGTGCATGTTGCTAAAGTTTAGTGGTGTGGGTCGCATGCTTGAAGGTGGACAAATAGAAAGTCCCTGCTTCGGCTCGCATTCGTCAGCACTTTCACTTGCGTCCTGTACAAGATGTTAGGCCTTTCGCATGTGACTGCCTGCTTTGTATGTATGTATGCATGTATGCAGCTTCAAATGTAAATGAAAGCGTAAACATACGTACATGCATATAAACTACTTACGCCTACACACATACATTGATATGTGTTTGCTGGAGATATTTTGAAATTTTAAGCTTTTATGTGGTCTCAAATGCTTTGTGGGCAACAAACACATGCAGGTCCTTTTACACATGCATATACATAGGTACTTACATAAGTGTGTGACTAGCACCGTGCCGCGCAGCTGTGACAAAGTGGACGTTGGCGACTCAGCCAAACTCCGCAAAATGAGAAGATTTAAATATAAGTATGTATACAAATTACTTATTTACAAACATATATTTAATTTACATGTATGCCTGTATGGATTGCTTTGTATTTGTTTATTATTTGAATGTATTAGAATATTGCGCACACATGCATATCGCTTTGTATTCTAGTATTTTATGTTACTACATCCATACATACACATATAGTTGGCAGCTTGTCGGTGGCAAACAGTTGTCTCCTCCCCTCCCACTCAATTGAGAATGTGTGGAATTTTCTTATACATATATGGTCATACATTTGCATACATGTACTTGTATTGTGTACATTAGAGTGGTCAAAAAATAAATAAAAAAATTCCCGAGTTAGGGTTTGGGGCACCTTCCAAACTTTTTCCTCTTGCCGAAAGAGGTGCTGGTACCAAACTTTACGTTTCTAAGTATAAAATTAGGGGATGCTCAGATTTTACTCTAGAAGTAGTGTGTACATATATAAATAAAACAATTGGTTAAGCAACCTAAGAACATTACAAATTTAAATTATCTAAAGAAATATCATAAGCGTTAGTTGTCATGGCAACAGTATCTTTTTATAAAAATTCACCAATATTTTTACCGCTTTCACAGCGATTCAGTAGCGCATTTCAAGGTGATTGAGCGCCCTATAGTGGTTACAGTAGCAAATTGAAAGTTGGTATAGATATTACAAATATCAGAAGGAAAGAATTAAGGGAGTCCGTTTTCTAGGATCCAATTTTTTTCTCCATACAAAAATTGAACCACTCTAATGTACATATGCATGATGTAAAAGTTTAGAAAATTTACATACAAAATTGAATTGGATCAATACTTAGGACGCAACGGACGTGCGTGCAGAAGATTTGCTGCGCCCACACATACATATGTACATAGACATATATGTACCTAATATATGCATGAATCTCTCTTGCATGTACACATCTAATCATCTCTAGTTTATTTAGCAAATGGTTGGAGAAAAGCTCTATTTGAATGATGGACATGTTTTTAGTTTTTGTTTCTATAGCTTGAGGGTGGTTCGTGGCTTTGCTTTAATTTTAATGATAGTACTGCACGGAATTACTGTTGTATTTTTGATTTGTGGCAAAACGTAATTTTAAGTTTTATTGAAAGAAAAGTAAAATTAAAGTATGCAATAGAAGGTAAATGATTAAAAAAATAAAAAATTGATGAAAACCCTTTACTAGCAGCGCATTTATTATGCAACCTTAAAGTGTTTGGCTTGTTCACTAAGTCTGCGGTTAGCCATTACGAAAGAATTGAGTTCGAGTTCAACTATCCGAAGGTGTAATAGAGTAATCTTTGCGAGAATAGGAAGTTTGCTCTTTTGACGGCTAAAAACATGTTGTGGTCGGTACTTCTGCAGTAGGTCTTTCCAATACGAAATACTGCATTAAAAAAAAAAACATATATAATATATAAATATAGGCCCCTATTGCGAGTGTCGACTGGCAGTAGAATAGAAATTTGTCGATCGAGTCGATCATCTTTTATTTTGCTATTGTGTAACTTGATCGATAAAAATTTGTACTATTGTGAATGGTCGATAGAATTATAAACAGCTGTTTGTTTGTTTACATTTGTTTCTTGAGTGTTTTATTTACATCATTTTTAAAATAATTGCTTTTATTATAAAATTAAAAAAATGGACACAGTTGAAATATGGTTTAGTGATGAAGAAGATGATGCCGAAGCTAATAGATTAGTAGAGTTAGCTAAAGCAAGGAGGGAATTGCGAGATTCGTCGGATCCCTTGGACTTGGAAGGTGTATGTACATGTGTGAGTTTTATGAATAGAAGTTGCGTTCCCGATGCTTCACAGTTTTTAGGCTTTACATGATTTGCAGGAAAAGCTGTTTTCCTCATTAATAAACTTTATGGAAGTTTAAGAAATACGGTACGGTTAAGTTTTTTGTACAATGATGTTGGGTTTTTGTGTCCAAACGCGTGACCCGAGTTTAAAAACTTTAACATAACAACATAACAAGTGTATTGAAAGAATTCAACTTTAATTTAAAATAAAGATTTCAAATTTCCGAGCACTAGTCAATTAATAAATTATGCAGTTTTTTTGTATAAACTTTTGATGTTGGCTCTGCGCAAAAACACTGTGGATGGCGTAGCCGGAGTTATATGCACAAGAAATATTGTATATGTATCTTTTCCAATAGAAGCGGAGCTTCCTACACTACTCTTTCCAGAAATTCCTTTGCCTATGTCTTCACTCTCCTGCATCAGTACGAACAACCGCGCAAGTTGCCTTTTGTTGCTTATAATTTTTGATCTGTAATTCAGACACATACATGCATATGTATATTTCACAATTTTTTACAACTTCCAGTTCAATTGACTTACTTTTTATCCATTATAGTACCACTTTCTTATGTAAATTTTATAAACGCAAACTCCAACGACTAAAAAACAGCAATAGAAGGATGAGCGATTAAAAAGTATTCACAGTCGCTAATTGAGCGACTAAGCGACACTCGCAATAGCATCGATAATCGATAATCGCTTAATAGTCGTTTATCTACTGCCAGTCGACATTCGCAATAGGGGTGATAGTCTTGTAATTGAAAATTCTCGAGGGATCCCGAAAAGTAAAACAAGACAAAAGTAAAACGTACCCTGAAAGCCCCGAAAAAATACCAAACTCCTCCCAAAAAACCAGAAAGGTCCAGAAAAAGGAAATACGAAGAGTCCCGAAAAGCCCCCTAAACTACTGGACGGTCCCGAATAATAAAACACGAAAATTCAAAAAAAAAATACTCCATGGTTTCGAAAAAGTGCCCAACCGAGCCGTAAAAATTCCTGAAGGTAGTGAAAAAATAAAATAACAAAGTCTAAAAAAATTCCAAAAATATCCCGAAAAGCAATGAAAAAAATACAGCATAGTTCTGAAAATAATCCCGAAAGGCACAGAAAAATAAAACACGAGGTGTTCCGAAAATTCCCACAGAGTTAAAAAAAACGCGAAAAGCAAAGCACGAAGAATCGCACAACTTCCCGGAAAATTCAAGAACGGTCTAAGCAATGTAAGGAATGAAAAAATACCGGATGGCTACGAAAAAACCTCAAGAGACACCGAAAGTAAAACACGATAGTCTCAAAAAGTTTCAAGAAATCCCGAAAAGCAATGCATGAAGAAAAAATTCTCGAGAAAATCCAGAACGGCCACGGAAAAATATAAAATATCACGAAAGGTTCAGAAAAATACCACGCGTGTTGTCCCGGAAAGTCCCAAAAAATACTGAACAATCCCGAAAAATCCCAAAGAATCCCGAAAAGTAGAAGTTTTCGAAAATTAAGTAAAATAAAACCCGAAGCATCCCAAAAATACTCGAAAAATTCTGAACGATCCCAAAAACACAAATTCCAAGAAAATCTTACCAAATCTAGAACTAATACCCGAAAATCCAAAAGCGTTTTATTTATTATCCCGTTTGGCATATAATGCAAAATGTTTCAGTGATTTGCTAAAAGTAAAATTTAACGACCTCGGAAAAGACCCGAAAATTTTCGGAAAAGTCCCGGAAAAATACAGAATAGAGGGGAAGTATCCAGGAAGGTGCCGGGGAAATAAAGCACGAAGATTTCTGAAAAGTTCCAGAAAAATTCTGAACGGCTTCTAAAACCAAACGGCGAGAAAATCTTAAAAAATTAAAAGGAAAAAGTAAACGATATTCTTCTTGTTTGGCTGGAGTCTTTGCGATCATTCTTAAGAAGCGATCAATCCAGCGGAGTAACTGTATTTTGTCGATGTCCTTGTAAAGCGCAAAGTGCTCATCGTTTCGAGTGTCTGTGGTATTCTCTGTAGCCATCGCTTAAAGGTCAGTAAATCTACCGATTAATCTTTCTCTCGAACACTCCAAGGGCCGCCTCAATGGATATTGTCATTGTCAGCCCTTCGGCCATTAGGTATCGAATGAGTCAGAGGAATAGATTATCATGAGCTGTTTGACCAAACCATTAACGAAGGAATGTATACACTAATTTTCGTTGTTGGTGTTTCCGACAGGGTAGACAGCTCCATACTTTGACTCGAAGCCATAATGTTACGCCCTGTATAAGTGAGTGCCTGGAGGCTCCTTTAATAAAAGAACTAGAAAGAATGGTTAGGAAATCAACCGGTTGAACCACTAACTGTCCACCATATTGGGTTCGCCATTTCGAATTTTTGAAAATTGATTTCAGTTTTCTTATCAGCGACTCTAAGAACCTTTGGATAAAAATCTTACACTTTTTTAAAAACCCATCCACCATAATTAAGCTGCCATTTTGAATTATTAAAATTGATTTCGGATTGGTAATTCGAAGTTAATAAAGTTTTCACAAAGGGAATATTCTACTGACCGATTCAGCATAATGATTTTAAGGCTTGTTTTTCCCCATAGAAATCGTAAATGACCTGATCAAAAAATTGCAATATACGGTTACTTTTTTTGCCTCTACTTTCCGAAAATTATTGATTTTTTCATGGGTGCAATATCGTGTCGGATGGTGTAATGACCCTGAGACCTTACAATCGTCTTACCACCTTGGTAGGGCCGAGGCCTACCTAAAACCTTTGACGTTCTCTGGATCACGACATCCGGTTGCAATGCAACTCCACATTGAACCATTGCAGGTTCCACCCGCATTTGGGTGGTAAACCACAGCCACCACGATACTCTCCAAAGGAGCCGTACTCATGAACAGACCGAAGTAATGCTCGCCGGCGAGAGTTGCTCGACCGGCTCAACTCACCCTGACCCACTTAACTGACTCAACTCACACTATGTAGAATGACTTACACGACTACTTCACTCTACATTTATCTCCATTTCAATTTGCACACTTCATACCATTATGATCCGTCTTGCTCATCTCACACGCCTCGCTTGTGGGCACCCTCCGCTAACCAGGAGAGATGACACCACTCGCTCAACTTTCGCAACGGATCGAGTTGCTCAACTTGTACACATTCATCATCTTGATTATTCTTGCTAATCTCACACGTCTTACTCGCCTCGCTCGCCACACTAGGCACCCTCCGCTTGTGGGAACGGAGAGGTTGTGTGGCTCACTCAATTTTCGCAACGGCTCGAATTGCTCAAATTGCACACCATCTTTTCCATCAATTTCCACGGTTTAAAAACATTTTCCTTCATTTTCCAACTTTCATTCAACTTCATTTTCACCATTTTTCTCGTCGTGTTTGTCATGCTAGTGCTTGTCTTGCCTGTCTTGCAAGCCTTGCTTGTGTCGCTAGTTTTGCTCGTCTCGCCGACGAACACACTCCGGGGCTATCTGTTCCCCGTGGCACCATTTTAAAGTCTTTGGTAAATATGACTTTCGAAAGCCGTAGACTCTTCTGCCAGTTGAGTCTCCACCGACTCAGGACTGGTAGCCTTTAACTTGGGTAGACGGGGTTGTCAAGCCCGTACCCTGGAAATACCAAAGCTCCCTCTCTCTCCTCCTGTTTTCTCAAACCAGGCTTGGGACCGTCTAAGGCACTGTTACCAAAGTGTCAGCATAGGCGTCAATCTTTATTTCTTTGCTTTAAGTTACTTCAGGATTTCATTTACCACCAGAACCCAGAGGAGGATAGTTAGTGTACGCCAATGAATCTTTTTTGCGCCTATACACGCGCACTAATTGAGCCACAGACGTTTCAATGCATCCACTATACGCATCAGACCTTCCCAACTTCCACTCACATTTTTTCGGTCTATACGTAACCCCTTTTTTGATCCCGCTTTGCTCAGATATTTCGAAAAAATCTAAGAATTATGTATGTTTCTAAGACAATAACACTTTTGAATTGTTGCAAGTTTCCTGGAAAAAATAAAGAATAAATCAAAAAGTAAAAGTGGGTTTAAAACAAAACATGCCAAAAGCGGAACTTTCCTCGAAAAGGCAATACTTTTAACACAAAAAAAAAATGCAAATATGCAACGCATAAAGACAAAGCCTTTGAGTAATAAAATAAATGACTAAGAAAACAAAAAAGTGAAAAACAAAAAAAAAAGTTGCTGCCAAAAGTGCCAATCACACTAACACACGGGCATACACGCTCAGCCACACACATTGCCATGCTTCAATAACCAAGTTGCATTTCATTGTTGTTAATAAATGGCGACCGTTAAGCAAATCTAATGACGCATCGGCGACACTTGTCTGCAATGACAATGAATAAGTATGTATGTATGCATGTGCGCAGTACTGCATGACGCTGGCTGCGCATGCGCGCCAATGCCCAAAGGTGCACAGCAGGTAGGGCAGCAGTTAAGAAACAGAAACGACTGCCGTCAGGATATGCACTTAATCCTACTACGTTTTGTTTTTGTTTTTGTGTTTTTTTTTTGCTTTCTTTAAAGCAAGCCAGCCTCTTTAGATTTTCCTCGCCTTCACAGCTTGGCGTTCGTGTTAGTTCTAAGGAAAATCTGGCTACCTGGCGTAGTGAATGTAGGCAATTGCAAGTACATACTTGTGCATACATCATGGCGGACCCAGGGGGGGGCGGGGTGCTAAGCTTGAAGTATCATGTTATTTGAGTAGGCCTATCAGTTCTTCGAATTCTCTAATTTTTACTTTTTTGTCGTATTTTCGAATTTGTATTATTTTACACAGCAAGTCACAGCAAGTTTGAATATTTTCACAGGTTTAGAAAACAACGAAAATTCTAAAATTTTGAATTTTATAAAATTATTAAATTTCTCGAGATTTCTTATTTTAACAGCCGATTTCACAAGCAATTTAAATTGGAAAATGATTTTTTATTTGCTGTCAATTTCCATATGAAATTCAAAAAATTAAAATCATTTTTCACTTAAATTGCTTTCGTGGAATTGACTGTGAGGATAATTTCCAAAATTTCAAAAACTATCAATCTACGGGAGATTTTAGACATTTTTTCTAAAATGATAATATTTTGAAATGTACAAAATTAATGAGATTTTAGAAATTTTTATATTTTCCAAAATTTTGAGAATTTTATTTATTCTAAAATCCATCCTAAAATGAAAAAAATGTGAAACATCACAAATTGTCGAAAAAATCTTATGTTCATGGTACTTGTTATAAAAAATAGAAGATTCTTAGAATTCTAAAATATATTAACATTTTTGAAAAATCCAAAATTTATCCACTTTTCTTTAAATTTTTTGAAACAACGTCCAAAAATTTTTTGAATCTGCAAGAATTATTAAAATTTTTAAATTTGCAAGAACGACGAAATATGAAATTGTTTTCAACATTCGAAAACTTTTAATTTCGTTTGATAAATTTTTTATATTCGACACTTTTACTTAGAAAAAATTTGTTAGAATTCCTACAATTCTCAAAATTTTTTAAAAATAAAAAATTTCTATAAATCTAGTTTTCATCATTATTTTAAATTGTGGTGATTTTTGAATTTGTATAGACGATATATGTTGAAAAAATTTTGCCTTCCGCCCCAAGAATTGCTGCTGGGTCCGCCCCTGATACATAGTATGCACATAGCATAGCTGGCTTACAATTTCATGGCCAACTGACTGTTGTAGGTGCAACAACAACAATGCGATATCTCACCTTCTTCTTGCTGTGTGGGAAGATGATAGCGCTCTTGGATGTTTCTCGTCGCTATTGCTTTTAGTGATTACTGTGCGTCTGTGATTAGACATCGCCGGATTAAAATTTTCATCCCCAAGCAGCAGCCTTCACTTCGTACTTATGATTTGTCTTACTGGCACAATCTCAGTTTCAAGAAAATTTTTTCTGTAATTTTGTTTTGTATCTAATTTCTTTGCTTTTAATTCAGGTGTTGTTGGCCCATACAACCTAAGGGTGTGTGTACGCATGTTGACGTTGTTCATTACATTTGTTGTTTTTGTAATGCATTTTAGTATTTTTTTGTAATTGTCTGCCGCTTTACTGTGCTATCCGTGCGTAGACTTTTTATCCTGTTGCTCATTAACTTGCCATGCAATAATAAATTAAAATAATTTGAACCGATACGACAGCCATACAAAGGGGGCGGACAGATGAGTGAACGAATGGCCGAAGAGACCGTTGGAAGGGGAGATGAAGAGTCGATTGTCGGGGAGATATGAAGTGACCATAAGAGTGAGCTGAAGATCTATTGAAAGAGACAAGCGCGAAAATAAGGAACAACTATGTATAAGAACAAGGAATCTTAGTTGTTTTTTGTAGATGTAAGCATTTATTTCTAGAAACGGGAGACAGTCAGGACCAGTAGGTTTATTAGTGATAAACTAGTCCACCATTTATGGAATTTAAATATTAACTATTCTTTACTGCAAGCAACGACGGAATTAACCACAGAGTAATTTGTTAATTATATTTTAGTTTTATTTTATTCTTAATGAAGAAGTACATTTTTTTACTAAAAGTTTTTAAATATTAAATTATTTTATTTTTGCAGTTTTTTACTGTTTGTTTTTATTTAATGTATTTTTATTTCATAAACTTTTTTTGTAATTTTTTATTGTATTTGACTTTTATTTTATTTTAATTTTAATTTTATATTTACTTTTTCACTGTCTGTCTGTATGTATGTTTGTACGCGCATCACTCGAATGCTGCATGGATTCGCATGAAGTTTTCACCGATCTGTTGCTAGAGGTCTAACTTAAAATACAGAAGAAAAAATTAGAGAGTTGCCACCTGCTTAAACATTGCAGTTTAAGAAAATTGATAAGATTAAGTAAATATTGCCATATGGCTGTCAAAAGAAAGAGGTTTAAGAAGACTGCAGCAGAGAATATTTTTGTGGGAGATTGCCACCTGCTCGCAATTTTTAATTTTGTTTAATCGATAAGAAAAATTAAATATTCCAATAATGATATCAAACTAAAGAGGTTTGGGAAAGTTTACTGCCGAAAATATTTTTAGGAGGGCTGCCACCTGTTTGAAATTTTTATTAAATCAAATTGATAAATTAAATGAATACGGGTATCAAACTAAAGAGGTTTAAGAAATTTTCCTGCGAAAATATGTTTGAAGCGGGTCGCCACCCATTTGAAAAATTTGATTCAGTTAAATTTATAAGATCAGTAAATATTGAATTAGTACACCATTGAAGGAAGAGCCTGGTATTTAGACTCGAGTTATAACTTGTGCTTAAAATTTTCATAAAAAAGGAGAAAATTACATACCTACTTTCTAAATCCTTCTAAAATATGTATGTATATTAACTAACACTTACATTAAAAAGAATTAAATATTCTACATAAATCGAAAATTTGTTTGAAAATCTCACTACAGAAAGCTCTTTAAATCTATTTTACAACGCTTTTATCAACTTTTACTTTTAAGGTGCGCCGGGTATTTGCTACTAAATATTGAACAAATATTTTTCCAGCTCAAGGCCACATTAAAACCAAACACAAATTTTAGATTTTGCATTTGTTTTCATATGCCGATATTTCAATTCCCGTCTAGAGTCATCCGTTTTTTTCAATCCTGAAGATGACATTAAACTGAAGTCGAAATATCGGCAAATAAAAGCGAATTCAAAATCTAAAATTTGTGTTTAATTTTCATGTGGTCTTGAGATCTAAAAATATTCAGCATTTATTTTTTAATTATATTCTACTTTTATATTTGAAATATCAAGATTTTTGTTTTAGACCTTTGCAAAATCGTTATATTATTATTTTTATTTTTTCCATCAAGAATAATCGTTAAATTTTGATCTTTATTTGTTCGTTAAAATTTAATCGTTATTTCGTAGTTTTTAATTTTTTGATCAGAAATAATGGTTATTTTGGGTTTTAATACAGACTGTGTTGGCCGTTTTAAAAATTTTGTGATCTAGGAAATTCAATTTTGATTGATTGATTTCGACCGACAAAAAAGTATAAATTAATAATTATTCTTGAGCGAAAAAATAAAAATCATGAAATAACGGTTAAATTTTGTTTTTTTACCTTTTTATTTTGTTAATTTTTAAATATTTTAATTTTTTATTTTATTCTTTTCAGGGTCCGAAATAATTATTATTTAAATTTTTAGATCATGAATATTCTTTAAATTTTAATTTTTTTTTCGATCAAATCGAATCTTTATTTTGTGATTTTTACTTCTTCGATAATTCTAAACTTGTGAGACCATGTTTTTACGATCACTTTAAATATATTATGATCTAAAGAAGCACATCTGAAAATATTCAGAATAATCAGAAATTAACGATTATTTTTTTATCGAAAAAAGTAAAAATAATAAAACAATACATCAGAAAAATAGAAATCAAATTTTTGGTGTAAAATTATGATTTTTATTATAAAGATCATAACCGTTACGGTCCCAGATTTTGGTATTTAATTTAACTTTTTTATTTTATTCTTTTTTTTTTAAACATTTCCACATATACCTACTTGCATATTTTCTTGTTTCCATCTTCATACAATTTAACATCCTATGCCTCCTTAAATATGCCCTTTTTTCATTTCCCTCGCGGCGAAGCGCAATGATTTTTCGGTTTGTTCGGCCATTAATTTCCCATTGATTGTCAAAAATTGATTCTCTATTGGATTTTTGTTCTTGTAATAGCATTTGCTGCTGTTGTCGACGCTGTCTGCATTATTTTGGCTGCAACAGCAATTACCTCTACTCCACAAAAATTTTCTTCATACACATTAATGTGCATTTTGTTGTTGCTGCATTTACCTTTCATAGAGTTAACTTGTTGTAATGCTGCATTTGTTGTTGTTTTACTTTTGGCTGCTACATTTAGCCATTATGCACCACCGCAGAATACCGCATCACCTGCTGTTCGACGAGACACGCCGTAGGAATGGCGCCATTCGAATTCGTCATAGACGTGCACATTTGCACATACCTTTAATATGTATGTATGTCAGTAGCAGACGGAGTTAGCCACAAAAGTCAGTTTTTTAGCCAGTAGTTGCACTTAAAGGGTCACAATATCAAGCCTCCCACGCAGAATTGAGTTTAAGTAAAGTTTGAACTGAGTTGCCTTTTTATTCAATTAATTAAGATGTGGTGAAGATTTTGCAAATCACACAAAGTAAAAGAGAGAGAGAGAGCTGAATTCAAAAATTGTAACTGTACCTGCGCTGAAGATACATTTCAGATATTGATCTCATGAATAAAGATAAATTTTTTAAGTTAACAAACGCAAAGCTCTCACTCATCCATTCACTCCTCCATGTTTTTTTGTAGTATTAGATAGTACATGGTCTATTCTGCGTATCCTTTATTGAGTTTACGAGGTACCCTTCAGGGTGGGCTTCCATATCCTTTGTTACTCTGTTATAGTATTTGGCTAAACGAATTTCTGCTTTGCACTACATCGAAAGTCGTTGAAGTTGTTCCAAATACAGCTAAATTAGTCATCCTGATGCTCCAGGCTGCGTTAGAGACACTTGTAATAGGTTGAGAACGACGGACAGTGACCATGCTTCCCTGCTGGACAGGGTCAGGGTGGAGTATAAAAGTTGTGATTGTCAGATAATGGAAATTGACTTTGACCACAACTCCGAAAACTATTTCCCCAACAGAAGTTATTAGGAATCCGGATCTTCCAAAATGGAATGGTCGGTAACTCGATGTGCGCTCGGGAATGCCAAAAATATGTCCACCTACATTCTGTTTGACAGCACTGTGGTATTCCGGAAAATGTGTGGAACAGGCGTGTGTTCGAGAAAGGGAACTGAGAGAGGATTAGGAAAAGCGGATCAAATATCCTTTGCGATTTTTGTTTTCAGGAGTTAAACAGAAGTCCAGAGCAGCCAGCAACAGCAGGTGGACTAAAAAGCTACAGACATTCACTGTTTAGCGCTAACTCGATCGCACCTCACCGGAACACCACTAGCTACTTAGATGAGGAAGAAAGATAATCCATTCAGCCTGGCATATTCGAGTACTCCATGCTCAGCGGAGATGGAGCGGAGAATATCTTCAACTTCTGAGCGCCGCCTATACAGTTCAGGAAAACTCCATCAGAGGTTAAGTCAGGATTCGCAAGAAGGTCAATATTTGTTTATAGATAAATAGGGACGGGTCTAGGGGAATCATCTCTGCTTTTACTACAGCTGCTCATCTAATCTAACCTATTTATGATCTCTTGAGGTACGTGCATTTAGGTAGTCGGGGAAAGGTTTAGCCGTGGATGGAAGTTTCCTCTATACAGCCATTCCACAGCGATTTTCAATGGCTCCTTTTTCTTTTCTGGTTTGTTTTGTAGATCTAACCTGAGTTTTTGCTCACCGAGAGTTAGAATTAAGTATAGCGTTTTTGCACAAAAAGCCTCAGACATAAATTTTGATCCACAAATAGTTTGGTCCATAGTTGTTGTGATCTATCGCTTTTCTTCGATTTTCACCATTACAGCTCATAAAGTTTTTTCTCAACCTTGTTCGGTGTCCGACTGGTTTAGGCAAAGGGCAGAAAGAAAGAACGATGATTCATGACTTGATGCCCAGCTTCCTAAATCAAACGAATCGTATGTTGACCTGCTCAGATTTGTTTGCATGTATTTATTTTAAAGTTTGAAAAATCAAAGCAATTCAAAACACACTAATTAAATAGGATTAGCAGCAATAAGACTCCTACAAATCTACTGAATTCCGCTTTACACAAAGTCATCGACTTTGATATTTCAATATCTGTAAAGGAAGAGGCAATTTCAGCCGATTTTGATGAAGAATCAAAGTTCTTTTTCCCACTCACCAATGCCACATAATCCTTTGAAAATGCGCGAACAGACCGGTACTTTCGGATTGCATTGCGAACAAGGTGCTCCGAAAAGGAAACCCTCTTTATATCTCCTGCCCGTACGTGGCCAATAATAACAAACAAACATATAGTGACCGTTAGGGAGGCTAACGAAGAAGAAAATGGATGGAGAGACAAATAATAAGCGATATACATATATAGTAATTTTTGGAAGGTATATTGAAACCCTTACTGCGCAGCATTACAGCCAATTAGCTGCACTAGCGGATAGATCAAATGCGAAAAATTGCCCACACTCTGTGATCTGTTCACGTAGAAATTATCCCAACTTTGCCGGTAGCCAAATTCATTGAACCACTTGCGCACCAAACGTGCCGGCCATTTTTTGCTCACTTTGCCTTGGTAGAAGAGATAATTTTCGTTTACTTGCAGCTCGGCTGGTCCTTGCGGATAAAAAGTAATAGCCTTGTGAGACTCTAAGCGAGAAATGTATGGAAAGAGACAAAATCGTGAATTTATGTACCAACATATTGACAAGAATCGCGCTCCATTCGACACTGTTTGAGAAACATCTCGGCCCTTAACTGCAAATCCACGCTCCAGTGCTGGAATGGAAGAGAAAGGAATTGTGTTTTTCAATTCTTTGAGGCTTTTGGGCATCATTTCTTTAATAACTAGAACTGGTGTTTTCTTATAGCGTACAGAGAGAACTAATGCATCCGCCATATGTTTACAACTCAATCGTTTTTGTGTAATATCAGCCTATCTTTGCAGATAGTTTAGATTTGCTTTACTCAATGAAACCTTAACAATAGCGCTTGAAACCAAGGTAAGAAAATACTTTGGGTTTTGGTCTCTTACTGCCTATACTTAAAATACGGGATGCTCTCTTATTGTTCTGTTGAACTAAGCTCGAGTTATGAGGAACATGCCAACTGAGGAACAAAAAAGGCCGCTAACGTTTGATCACAGGAGGCTTAAGTCCAGCGCAGATTCAAAAATGTCTACAAAGCTCATATACCCCCGACCACTCAGCGACCACTCCTTTCAAATAAGTAGGTATTACAGACAACCTCGAATGGGTTTCAACTAACAATTTAAGATTAATTTTTCGTTTGTCTAACAGAATAAACTCAGGTCGAAAAAAATGTACAAACGAAATATGACAACGAGGGTGGCGGAACTAGAGATCGTACCAATTTTAAAATGGTTGAGATGGGCGGCATGTGGAAATTCTTTAAAAAATAGCGGGCGGGATGAGACCAAAATCTCTTGCCCAAACTTTCAATAAATCCCGCCACTTACAAAGGTCAATAAAAATTACTTGGAAAGCCATATGAATTTTAGTTAATGATAGATATAGCGACCCACAGGACTCGCAGTTCAATTCCGAAAGACGTCGGTATGGGCGAGTTCGTTACCTATAAACCGAATGTAGGGAAGGTCGGGATCAGAATTGAATATGTCGACCCGCGTACATCTCTACTCCGGACCAAAATTGACAAGGAATGACGAAAAGTCGAAAGAATCATCCAACACGAAAAAATAATTCCTGAATCCTTTGTCAGGTTAATTTCTGTAGCTTTCGGACCGTATACATACATAATACTTTTTCAGTCGCAGAGATCCTGCGTTGAATCCAAGAAAAGGCTGTTTCTCCCCGAAAATATAAGCTCAGGTCGACCGATCATTCTGCGATAAAAAGTGTTTCTTATCCTCTAAGAAAAATTGTACACTCAGGTAGCTTTTTGTAGTTTTCTCATCGTATTATTTACCTTCAGTCGCAAAGATCTAGCGTTAAATCAAGAAAGTTTCTCTTCGAAAGCTCTCGACTGATTTACGATAAATGTTTTTCTTTATCCTCTAAGACACCAGACATCTATTTTCTTTTATATTTATTTTATTTTATTTTAGTTTATTTATTTTATTTTATTTTATTTTATTTTATTTTATTTTATTTTATTTTATTTTATTTTATTTTATTTTATTTTATTTTATTTTATTTTATTTTATTTAATTTAATTTAATTTAATTTAATTTAATTTAATTTTAATTTATTTTAATTTAATTTTATTTTTTTATGTTATTTTATTTTATTTTATTTTATTTTCCTTCCTTTTATTTTTTCTCTTCCTTTTATTTTTTTCTCTTCCTTTCATTTCTTTTCTTTGCTCCTCTATTAAACGATACTTACCACGATATTCATGTTCGCAATCTGATATTGTCTTGCCACTCTATTTCTTAAACCATTATGACCGAGTAAAAAAGAGTTTATTTGGTCAGCGCCTAAATGCAAGAATTTGATGGGATCACAGCGCGGTTCTTGAGCCTGAAAAAAGAAATAAAAACATACACATTTCGAAAGTTTATTCATGCTCGAAATTGTACGCGAGTCGAAACTATTTTGCCTTGTGAGTAAGGTAAAATGTCTGAGCTCGTGTTCTGTGGTTTGCTGCCAAGGCGGAGTCCAGCGGGAGTTTTCTTATTGAATTGCGAAACTTTCTTCAATGTTTTTCTATAAAATTTGTATAATTTTTTATTTTTATGAACTTCTGATGATGCTCAACGCAGCCGCTAACGAGTCATTGTTTTCGTTAAAGAAGAGTTGCGAAGTTTTTCTGCTCGCGATTCAAAAACATGAATGAATTGAAGCTCCTGATGTAATTTTTACTAAAGAAGCGAGCTGAAATGGTTTTAGCTGTTCGATCGCGAATTTTGTTTGCTGCTATTTCTCTCCACCTTGAACGTCAAAACAGGCTATGGAAAGGCACGTTTTCTTTAAGTGAATATCATAAATTGCGCTTAAATGAACCTGCTGTAGAGTCAAAATCAAAAAGGTCAGCGAGCCGAAAGCTTAAGCTCATTTTTGCAGTCTCTTACTTTGATTGACATTATTTTGCTAACTTACCGCGCACACGAAATGTGGTTTACCATTGTCGCATGTGATATTGTTTTGACATAGAGCAGCATACTGAGTAACAGCTTGTGTGGAGCTAAGAAAAATGCAAATGGCCACAAAAATATGCATGCTCTTGAGTTTTAGTTTGTATTTTAAAGTTAGAAGCATTTGTGTTTTTCTTTTAGATTATACATGTAAATATTTATATTTTTTCAATTCTTCTGCTGTCTAATTTATAATAATTGAAAAGTATTGATTGAACAATTGGGTGCTTCAGCTTCAACAAAAATTAAGATAAATAGTATTCTCACAAGTACTAGATTTACCCCTACTTCCGAATACATAATAATTTTTCTATCTTCTCTAATTGGGTACTGATATATAAACCCCAAGTCTAAACAGAAACGAAATTGTTGTACAAGGTCTTATAGAGAAATGTTGTACCTAAAGTTGAGGCTTAAAAGCATCTTAGCTGCACTAGATCCTTCCAATCACCAGATATAATATCCATGTTCGTTTCCACGACAGTCGGGTCTACGTATCCGGAACGTCTTTGATTTATATCTTCCCGAGGACTAACACTACAGCATCATTCGTCAAAAACTCTTTGGGAAGATTTCATTACTAAGATTGACACACAATAATACCGACAATATACCGTCGACGATATCAGTAATGATTACGATAAATATGGCGATTACGTTAATGATGAGTACTAAGATAAAGCCGAATCGAATCGATATCGAATTATCGATAACAATAAAAAATATCAAAAATGGTTTCAATGTTATCGATAAGGATAACCGCAGAAATACCTACAAATAAATTAGTAAAACCAGACTTATTTTTTTTTAAATACCACTGTCACTTTATTTTACGTTTAAATGAGTGGAAACGGGGTGGGGAAGTCGTAGTGTGGGGTTTTTGGGAATTTTATTTTAGTTACCAATTAAAATTTGCCAATTGATATTAGATACAATTTCATTTAATATATACATACATTTTTAAACACTTTTCTTCTGGTTACAAATAAAGTTTGTATTAAATGTTTTTTTATTTTAATTTTTTGAAAATTTTTCGTTCCTTTTTTTTGTAATTTAAATTTTTTAAACAGCTTTTTATTGATATTCTCATTTCTTTTATTTCACACATTGCTTTAAAAATTTTTTATTTCACTTCTGCTTGTTTTCATTTTTAAAATTCTTGTTGCCTTCACGTGTTTCTTATTGCAATGACTTGTAAAATTTTAATTTTGTTCTGTTTTTGTTTCCATCATTCATACATTAAATTTTAGTAAATTCTTTCAGTTTTGCATGATTCAATTTAGTTTAGATTTTATTTGTTATCTTTTTATTTCTTTTGTATGTTTTTTGTTTTTGCTATATTTTCTTTTAACTCTTAAACTTGCCTGATCTTTAAAATTAAGTACATACATATTTAGTTGTTTTGCGAACTAAGTATTGAGTAGATTTTTAGTGATATTTTTTTAGTTTCTTTCAGCTAATTTTAGATTTCGATAAAAATTTTTTATATCAGATTCATAAATAATTGCTACAAATTTTTTTATTTAAACTTTGGTTTTAAGCCTAATTTCCAGCTCTGTTGCTTGAAACAGAACTTTGCCGCTGCTGTAAATTTTCTTGAAGAAGGAAATATACGAGCATTTCTTTCTTGAGAGCTGCGAACTGATTTAAAAAATTTGATTAAAAAAAATTAATTTTTAATTTCTTGAGCGTTTTTTATATGAATTTTCCATATCTTCTTAAGAGCTGAACACTATGCTTTAAAAATAAAATTGCATATGCTTTCTTTATCCGTCTTTAGTTTTCATGTTACAAAACATATTTTTTTATAAAACTTTTTTTTATTCATTGCAACGTTTTTTCTTCTTTCCTAAGTAATTTTGAGTGCTTCCATTGTTTAATTTTATTATTTTATCTCTTTGCTTAAATGTTTTTCTTTTTGTTTTTTTCAAAAACATTTTTTACTTTTGTAAATCTTGAGTTGCTGAGGTACTTTGTTTCCATATTTATTCAAAATGTTGGCCCTATTTTGTTTTCAAGTATTTGAAGCTATTTAAAGGAAGGGCTTGGAGGGATTGAGGCAGCCGAAGGGTGGAACTGATGCAATATTGATTTTCAAACTACAAAAATTTCACGACTTTAGAGCCTCTACTTTCTATTTTTAAGCAAGAAATGTGCCTACTTCAATCGAGGTGTCTTATAACCCATCTAGTAGATCTGGTGGTTCGGCGTTACGTCAACATAAAGTAGGAGCCGTTGCTCAGGTGGTTTCATTAGCACCTACGGGTACCTGATTATTATTGTGTGATATATTTGTTCCTATGTTGAATGGATAGTGAATCTGTTTATGTATTGTTCATTGTTTTGGTAGTTTTTTTAGGGGCTTTCACAAGCGTCGAGCAGAGTTATTTGCCTTCAGTAGGCAGTGGTTGATCTTTGCTAGCATTACAGCTTGATTTTGAAGTTAATTTATCCAATTCTGGGATATTTCAAGGCATTTTGAAGCCTCTTCAGTGAGTTGGATAATCTCTGACATTGTGAGGACCTCAACAAATTATTTTCGTTCTTGGCATCAGCTGAAGTAAAATTTCATGTGCGCTCTTCGCTGTATCCCTAATTAAATGTTTAACTCTACCTTTACTCCTTCAGTCCCTCCAAGTTCCCGCTTTCATTTATTGTAGTTTTTTGATATTTTTAATTATTCTCTGTTCTCATTGCCTTAACACGTTTCTTAAGCAAATTTTTAATCGTTTCAATTTCACACAAAATTTTTCACAACAATGTTTGTTTTATCATCTCCCAAGCGCGCGCATTGTGTTTCTGCGAGCAATGCGGTTGCATGTTTTCTATTTCGTGCGTTTTACATTTGCATTATTTTTAATGTTAATTTTTTTTTAAATTTTCAAATCAACTTATCCATTTATTGCTTCTTTAATTTGCTACGATATTTTTTTTTTTTAGGATTTCGTATATTGCTAAACTTTTAACAGTTGAAATAAATTAGTTTTATTTAACTGCGTGATTTCAACGACTTATAACAAAAACATACTTAGATCACAAGCCATTTCAAAAAAAGGGGAAAAAGGATTACAACTTTTTGATACAGGAGTCTCGCGGAGCTCAAAAATTTAAGAGAACGCCGCTATTGAACACCAAAAAAGCTTCTAAAGCCACGAAACTGTAATTAAAATACCAAAAATACTGTAAAAAATATTTTTGTGCGACAATTTTCTTGTTGATTTTATTTGTCTTTGAGGTTTAAGGAGTCCTTTAGTTATGCTTAGTAACTAAAAAAACTGATTTCATTTTAAATACTCATATTA
This sequence comes from Rhagoletis zephyria, assembly GCF_001687245.7. Lineage (NCBI taxonomy): Eukaryota > Metazoa > Arthropoda > Insecta > Diptera > Tephritidae > Rhagoletis > Rhagoletis zephyria. The sequence continues at coordinate 867,825 of NW_016157103.1, forward strand.
AAACAAATTTAAAAAAAGTTGAAAGAACATTATTTCAACGCTGTTAATTTTTCCACTTAGATCACTTCGTTGATATTTTTTCTTTTGCTTATGAATCTAACAAAAATATTCAACAAATTAGTTACAACTACTAAGTAAAAATAAAACTATTATTCATACAACAAAAACATTTTGGAGGACGTTATTTGAGCGGTGGATTTGGTTGAGAGGACTTAAATCGAGTTTATTCCCTATAAAAACAGAAACTATAAACAGAAATAAAATCTGGTACTTAATAGTTTTTTGGGATTCTTTGAGTATTTCGTGTATTCAGGATTGCATTGATAACTCTGGAAACTGCTATGCTCTCAGATCACCTTTTAATCTCAGTACTGATTCTATGTCTTAGAAAACTAGAGAAATATTGTGGTTTCAGAATCAAAGATTACTTGGTCCAGAAAAACTGTTACACTGTATACACTAAAATCTCGGGAATATTTGGAAATATGGAGCAGAGATAACCTCAGGAAGAAGTATGCAAAAATTAGTAATATTAGATAACTTAGAATAATATGAGAATCTCCATAATATCCCAACAGGTGTATATATTTGGAGCCCCCAAATTATATTTGGATCACAGCATCCTTTGGTTGCTTTAAAATCATGGTCCAATATCGGTGGTTGGTTGTGATCTCGAGATCGAGCTGATAACAGATTGAGACACTTTTTCGTTGAACTTCTCGGAAGTAAATATAAAAACATAATTCTGCTTAATGTTGAAAGTAAACATATAACAGATGGAGAATTTTATAGTTTTCTTTTATATTTTCTGTTTAAAATTGTACTCAAGCAAAAGTTTTTTTTATTTTTAGAGTTTTGAGAAATTTTAAATTTTCTTTTTTATTTTCATGAAAATTAATTTTTTTTAATTCTATAATTTTTTATTGTATTTTATATGTATTGTAACTGTTTGTGGTCTCTGGCTTGCTTTTGAGGTATTTCGTCGCAAATTTTACTCATATTTTTCTATAGTTACTAATGGATTATTTTTGAATTTTTTTTTAATTTCACTAACCAAATTAAAATCCTTACCAAATGAACTAAATAATTTCAATATTGCACATTATTCGTTGGTAAATATTGAACTAAACAACTTGCAAAAAAAAACAAATACATTTGTATATCGTGCGACGGGGACATACCGAATTTCTAGTAAAATAAAGTTTTTTTAATTATTGTTTTTTCACTGATATGCACATTTATCGATATTTGCCAATTGTATTGCATGCTTTTTTAAAAAATTTTCAAAAAACTAAACAAAAATTCCACATTATGAAAAAAATTTTAGTACATAGAAAGATAAAATATATTTTTATTTTTTTCCATTTTTCACCAAAACAAATTTTTCACAAAAAGAATTTTTCATAAAATATTTGAAAAAATCAAATATTATTTCCTTTTTAACTAAAAAAAACTTGGAAACTTGTTTTCCAAATTTTTCGTAACATCTTTAAAAACAAAATAAATTTTTTAATTTGAATCTATTTTTTCAAACCCATTTTTCTGCTTCGCTTCTCTTCTACTTTTTATTCTTTTTTTTGTTGCTTATTTCTGATTTTACATTAAAATTTTGCTTAAACTTGCCGAAAAATACACTTATTTATGTTTACAGTACAATGAAATAGTTTTCGTTCTATGCTGCTTAGTGTGCTAAAATTTCTTTTAATATAATTTTAATGATATTTCTTATGCCAAAATTTTTTGTTCTTTGTGTTCCAACTTCAATACTTTCTTCAAATCTTTTACTTAAATTTTTTATTACTAATTTTCTTATATTTAAAAATTGATTTTTATTTTAAATTTCGTGCTTTCGCCATTTACCTGTTTGCTTTTACTTTTATTTTTGTATCAGATATGAAGATCCCTGACAAGAGGTCTTTTGATAATTTCACAATTTTTTATTTCAATGTATTTACGGTGTGTTTCATATTTATAGAACATATCTGACTATTTCTGCTAATTCTTGCAAATATAGTCTTCGATTTTTGTTGTTTGCAGATAAGTTTCTTGTTCTCAAGCAACAATGTTGCATAAATGCTGTATAAGGGTCGTATAAGAGCATGTATAATATTTTTTTCGTCGTCTTCTTTTGTCAATTACTTTGTCCATGTGTTGCATAAGAGTCGTTTGAGAGTATAAGAGTAAATTAGCCAGCTCTATTTTTTAATTCTTTCTTTATTTATGAGTAAGCTATTGAGCCTGCACCGATTGTATAAGAGTCGTCTGAGAATATATGAGTCGTATAAAATTATTAACCAGTTCAATTTCTTATCTTTTTTTCGAGGAAGCTACTGAGCCTGAAACGATTTTTGTGTTCATATTTTTATTTTTATGCTCCACATTTTAGTCAGATTTTGCTTTGATTCTATTAAAATTCATTTGCATGAGAGTGGTATAAGGGTCATATAAGAGTCGTAGAAGAGTGTTTTGTAGAGTTTCAACTGTTCTGTTATATTTGAATGTCTATTTGTGTTGCGTTAGTATTCGTATAAGAGTTCAGTATTGCCAGCTATGCGTATTTTTTCTCAATTGAAAGTCCACATATTTTTGTAAATTTCATCTCTCGTTAGTCGTACAAGATCCATATAAGAGTACTGCTGTAATGAATGATCGGTATTTTCATTACTATTTTCCTCGATGGTTCAATATTTATGCCTGTCTTTAGTCACTGAGTAAACAAATGTATGGTAAAAAAGAGTGGCCGCGAGCTTTAAAGAGTATAAGAAATCTGTTCGTTAAAAGTGTAAATGGTTCTTAATTTTTTCGTTTGACTTAGAATATTTTACGAGCCAATTCTTTTAGGTTTTACATAGTGTTTTCTTTATGCTCACATGTAGGGTATATAATTCGTTTTAATCAGAAAATGCTTTTCCAGCCCAATGGCTTCAATTCTCATTTCGTTGCTTAAATTATGTAGTATTTAAACTTCTGCATCGTAAGTTCGTTTAGTCTGATTTTTTTTATAAAGATTTTTTTTTCTTTTGGAACAAATATACATACATAAAATGTCCTGTGCAAGGTAGTCCATATTGTTCGTTATACCTCTCGTTAGCCACGAACGCGTTCAGCTGTAAATAGTAAGAGATTAATGAGATTAGTGGTTTTGTAAAACACCGATTAATATGAAGATAAAGATAAAAATATGGCAACTCGAATAAAAATAATTTATTTTCATATGGAAGAAACCCGCAACACCTTCGGCGAGAAAAATTCTAAAAAATCAACAGTAATTTTTAGTCATTTGAAACTTGTACATTATTGGACTAAAATTGAATGGGCTATAAAACTGTGTACTCAAGAAAATCCAACAGTTCTGAGAAAAAAGTTTGAAATTTGAGTGAAACTTTGTTGATTTTTTTGTAGTTTTCTACAACGCTGAACTGAACTTTAATTGAAAATTCCTAAAAATAAATAAATAAACATGAGGGGCAAACCATATCATAACTTTGAAATGGGGGTGCTGTTGATATGTCCGATACTGTATTTGTGTAAATATTTTATGGTGTTTCTTTTGTAATCAGAGCCTATAAAAATATCTTGGTGGAAGGGGAAATATTTTGAAATTTTTATGCCTTGGAAATAAAGGTAGCAACTTACTAAGTATTTTTTTTATTCAATAAAATAAATATTGGCGTTATGCTAATCATTTTCTTTGTTTGGAGTAAGATTTGCAATAAAAAATTTCGAAATTTAAAAGAAAGTTAATAATTTTTTGTAATGAAAAAATTTTTATTTTGGCAAAAAAAATAAATCTTGGTAAAAAGAGTTTTTTCCTCCGCCACTATTTTTCGTACAATTTTATTTAAAAAAATATATATTTTAATAAGTTAAAAAAAAAGTACAAAATTATCCAAAACTTTTGAAAACACGAAATGTATGGAAAACAAAATTTTGTTAATTTCGTTAAAGAAGAATTCATGCAAAAAATATTTTAACCAAAGAATTAAAAAAAAATACAAAAATGTTGGAAAATAAAAAATTCGAAAAGTTTTAGATATATAATAAACAGTAACAAAATATTTACAAATACCATACAATAAATATTATACCAATAAAATTTTTACATTTCCTGCCACCTGACCCAAAACTTGTATTAGAAAAAAATGATGAAAGAAATGATTTCAAAAATTCGAACCATACTTTTTTATTTCATATTTTTTTTTAAATTATCGAAATTTTCTTAGTAGTAAAATTTTGATCGGAATCTGTTATACATGGTATACAAGTTCTTCAACTTAAATTGCAGCACAATATTTCTTAATGTTTTTTTTAATAAAATTTTTTTATATGGTTGCAAAGTTGTAGCATTTCTTTTATGTTAATAAGAAATTAATGTTGGTTTTTGAGATTTTCATTTGCTTTAATTCCCATTTTTTGTTTGCCAATCTTGATTCCAAACCAGTTTAAATTTGGAACTAAATTTTTAAAGGTGAACTTGTTTTCATAACCAATTCTTTTCGTAACATCTAAAATGCAAACTTTATAAAAAAAATTTAAAAAATGTTTTGTTAATATATAATTGTCTAAAAAAAAATATAATTATAAATTTCCTGGGCTCGTGCAGTAATTTCCACCTTCTTTTTTCCCTCCAGTTATACTAGTTTCACGGTATTTCAGAATAGGTTAGGCAATGGTTTTAGACATACAGATTTTCAGACTGAGTTTCTGCACATGAGCTTTTGGTAAATCCATATCGAGATCCAGGACGTTGGATTGTGCTGTGACAAGAAGGTATAAAATAGCGTCGGTCACTCTGCCTCAGCTAAACGGGTACCAAGTAATTTTAATGAACAAATCGACATTTTCAGGCCTTACTCTGGAGAAGAAGTTGGGCTGAAAGGAGAACATGGCCTTACGTTATGAGAAGGCTTCTAAGTATATTAGGACAAGAGAGCCATAGGTATGAAATGAGGTTTGTGCGTTGTTAGACCAGTTAACCTATATGGAGTTATCATATGGTTGCTTTTCCAAATTAGGGTGGCCAATCTTAAATAACTGAGCAACGAACAATGGCTTAGTATCATCTGTTTGACCGGATCAATCTAAATATCACAAAATGACGCTTTAGATGTCGTTTTAGATCTCTTACCTTTGGGTCTAGTGGGACAGTAATTAGCAACTTTGTTGCTTTTCGCTTAAGAGAAACATTACAGTGGGAAGCAAGACCAAAATTGAATATTGAGTAATTATTATGTTTTTTCAACGATCCCAAGGGGCTACTTGTTATTAAAGTGTTCTGCTTCAAGGAAAAATCAGTTCACTCTTAAGTTTGTCGGGTAGTCATTGATGGGCGGTTAAATGAAGAGCTCAGGTAGATAGCCGTCTATCAAGTTGAGCTGGACTAGGAGTTGGTTCTATCTACGTGCCTTAAACCTAAGAACGTAAAATTTTAAAAAATTATTCTTGTTGAAAGCACAGCACCGATATGTATTTCTGAGACTTTTTCAAATGAGTTGAATACAAGAGAACATTTGAGCACAAGTTCCCATTTGAGCACAAGTTCCCGTGGCTCGTAATTTTGGGCCGAATCTCCTTTTTTCCTTAGTAATGAGCTCGTGTAAAGTATTGTGGGAAACTGCAAAAAGCGGAGAAATCGTCTAAATTTCCTTATGGCTACGAGATCATTGAAAAAATTATATACCTAATCAGATTTTGCCAAGTGGTAAAACAACAATAAACACTTGGAAAGAAGAGCTCAAAAACCTGCCAAATAAGCAGGAAAAAATAGGACAAAAAATTATAAAAAAGGAAACATGACATTTCGTTGTGAAAAAGGTCAAAATACAACAAAATAAAGTGCCGAATTGTGTAGATAAGTCTAATTTGAAATGCATTAAAATTCGGGTAGGTAAAAGCAAATCAGAGAGCAGCGCAGCTAGCCAATAAACAAATGTGTCCTGCCATACCCGCGTCGCGCTTGCCAGCATGACCTCAGCGATCTATGTCAAACTGGTTGATGGTTCATTAAAAATTTCACGAGAGGTTCATAGAGGAGGTATGCAGAGCAGATACATAAAAGGAGGGAAAGGGAAAGTTCAAACTGGTTTAATTAACCCTCTTGGCTTTAATGTGTCAAATAAACCACACGCACGCAGACAAACAAAGCAGAGACGCATAACACACTCAAGATAAACAAAAGATGCAACACAAGAGAGAAGGACGTGTGAAAAAGGGCAAACAGCGCAAGGAGGCTGAATAAAGGAATACATTTGACGTACCTATGAATTTTGATAATTATAGGCAGCGTTTTTTCCCCCCACTTTGTTGGTATCTGTGTCAAGTGTGTTGACATTTAACATACAATTTCAATCAATTGTGACAGCAGGCATATTTTTTAATTAATCAAAAGTCAGAGCTGGAGTAAACTTGTTTCAGTGAAAACTTCTAGTCAACCAGCCAAAAGCTACCACGAGTCGATGCGCAACTGATATGCTGATGAGCAGCGCCAGCAAAAAAAAAAAAAACAAAAAAAAATACGGCTAAAAGGACTTAATTGGATATCAATGCTTAGAGCTGTCAGCAGAATAGAAATTGATATCAGAAAAAAGTAGCAAAAAAGGGCATATATAACTGATGGAAAAATGCCTGCTAAGCAACTCAATAGGCAAGAAGCAAAATCTTGTCGTTTAGGAAAACAATTCGAAAAAGAATCGAAAGTTTAATCGAGGAAATGTCATGCATGAGCCAGCCTAATTTACATCAATCTTAATTTTTATTACCAAAGAAAATACTAAGTACATATACATACATATGTATGTATATTAAAATATGCATAGAGGAGTAAAATGATATGCGCACAGCGGGGCGTGTGACAATTTCGGCTTATTGAGTTGGAAAGTAGGGTTTCGAAAAACGTCACCGTCAGCGGCGGTAGCTCAATCTATGTAAATACTAGGGCGATTGAATCGATTTTTCCAAACCGGTTCTCACCGTTTTTTTTTTTCTTAAAAATCTATAGGTGGTTTTTTTAATCTTGATTTTTTGGAATATCGAATAAACCGGTTTTTTTTATCGAACAAAATGATATTTTTCTATTCATACATATCTTGACTTCTCAATAAAAGTTTTGAATTTTTCGAAGATTTCAAGCTTTTCCACTTTAAAAGTATCCCAATAATTCTCACTGTGTAAAAAGAAGTTTTGGTAAAAGCTTGAACCTTTGTTTGTTTTCAAGAAAAAAATATTTTAAGATTAAAATCTATATTTTAGAAGATACATTCGATTAAATATACATATGTATGTATGTGTGTACTTCCTAAAAATACTTTTAAAATTATATCCTTGGTTATTTGAGGATGAACAGGATCATAACCGGATTCCAATAAATGAATTTATTTATGTGTTTGGCCGAGCTTCTCCTCCAATTCGTGTTCTTATTCTGGATGTTGTGACACAAATGGAGAGTAATGCACTTTTGCTCCACCTCCTAAGGAGCTGTTTTATAGCAGAAGTACATTCAGAGGTTTGCCATTGGCTGCCGAGGGGCGACCGTTATTTGAAAATACTTTTTTGATATTGCATCGACCAGAAATTTAATCATGGACTTCTTGAGGGGCAGTGGCGCCTCTTAGCACTCGGCTACGGTGGAAAGGGCACTACTAAAAACCGAAAATAGTAAGAATCAAATGAAATAAAGTATACAAAAAAATAAGACCAAACGTAAAGCACTTTCACTGTAAGAAAACTATGCAAAATTAAACCGGTTTATGCGGTTTTTTTATTCCAAAATTCGGAACCGGTTTTTTTTCAAATTGTAATTTTTCGAATAACTCGAAACAGGTTTTGAAAAAAAAGGCGAATAATCATACACCCTAGTACGTACATAGCAGCTTGGCAGCTGCAGAAGGGTTCGCTAACCGCAATGCAAACTAGCTAAGTGAATGAAGGAATGACTGAATGAGTGGTTGCTGGACTGAATGACAGTTCGTTGAATATGCGGCAAGAGTACGAGGAAGCTGCTGAGTAAATTACGTGAAGGCATACCCATATGTATGTACTCGAATTTGAATGTTTTCAGAAAGCGCGTTAGAAAGCGCCAATAAATAGCGATTGAAGCAGGACAGCATAAAAAACAACAGGGCAATAGCGAAAATTTGCAAAAAATCTAAGGATATGTGTAGCTGTTTTGTTTTTTAAACTTTGGTTTCGCATGCCTACCATTTTTTCATACTACACTTTTATAGTCTCTTTTCTTGTTTTCATGTATTCTTTGTTTGGTATACCTTTTTTCTTTGTTTTGTGTACCTTTTTCATGCCTAATATGCCGCTACAGTCCTTTTTCCACAACTTTTTTGTACAACATATTTTTTTTACCAAAAAAAAATCCTGACCTTTTAGCTGATTTGCAAATGAATGGCGCGTGTGGTGGCGAGCGAAAAAAACAGATACTTTTCTAAGGATACACTGTCACTGCTCAGCTGGTGTTTATTTTTATTCCTAATCTTTTTCTTTTTGCTTGTGGTTTCTGACAAATAATGCTTTCAAGTAAGAAATATGGCACGCGCAGAAAGTGAACAAGTGACACGGAAAGTTGCGAAAAAAGTAGTTGGAAACCCATTAAGATTATTACAGTTTTTTTAAACCTCACTACCACAGAGACTGAGCGAAAATAAGTTTTTAGGGCATATCTATCCTATTTTTTTCATTCTCATGACAATTTGACCGTTTTTTTTATGAACATGTCCTTTATAAAGACGGAAAAGTTAAACTAAAAATATTAATTGCAAAAAGAGCCAAAAGTCGCTGGTTATTGATTTTTTTTTGTCAAAACAAGGCGCAAAACAACGCATACAGAAAACAGCACTCGAGACTCCAGACGATTTACGAATAAAACTAAGTAGATTGTTTGGGGCCAAAAAACTCAGATGTTCATCTCCCAACACATCGCAACCAAATGCCTTATAACTTATTCTTGCAAAAGCCGAGCAGAATCCCAAAAAGTTTTTCACCTTCTCATGCTCTTCAGGGCAGGATGGGAAAATGGAGTTCTCATGTATGCCTACCACAGTCAGGTGTTCGTGCTACGTCAACTGACCAGTCAGCAGCCCAACAAGTTGTCTGCAGTCCTGTCTGATCAATGAGGGCAAAAAAAAACTAGATAGACCTTCAGAAATTGGATCGAACTTGAGTTTTGCCCACCTGCAGTGCCTCGATACCTCCCAGTCATTGCTAAGCGAAGTATTCACACAATTTCTAAAGGTGGCTTCGTTGGCAGAAGGTGGGAGTGCTATAATTGGTTGCGGACTGAGGAATGCCTTTTCTGAGCCAACTCTGTCCGAATGGTCAGATGTCTCATTACAAGATACTCCCGGTGATTTTGCCGAACTAGTTTGAAAGTAGTTAGAGTACTGGCGAATGTCTTAAATGCAGCTTGGCTGTAATTGCAGACTAGTAAACTCCTGCCCCTCCTCCTATTTTCCACCACGTAGTTCATGGCCTTGAGGATTGCAAATACCTCAGCCTGGAAGACCGTTGTTGCGTACTTGCTTTAAACAGTCTGCTTTCATATAACGTATTCTTCTTTGGCGCTGTAACCGCCTATTATGTAGCGCCGTCAGAACGGGTACTTGTACGCCACTACCGGAAAAGTATGCGAAGAAAGTAGCGTACGCAAAATAGAGAGACTCCACAATAAAACTGTTGCTTTTGTAAACAAAAATCAGCTGTTCCTTATGGCCGCTTATAAAACTGTTAGTGTTGCCGGACTTACTTGCATCAAAAGTTGAGAGTTGGCCAGTGTTCGTCACCCTCCATGTAAATACATTCTATTCAACTGTCTCTTTATCGAAAATTCAGCTGCTAACAGCGCCATCAGACTGCGTTCCCTGGGTTTCTGGAAGGAAAAACCCTTCGGGCACGGTTCCATTCTAGACGCAGTACCGTCTGATATTAAAGCGCTGTCCACTGACTATATCCTGTACAGAGCATATTTAAATCCTAAGTTAGGACCAATCCATGCTATATTAAGGGCAACCCAAGATACAGTTTCATGTCCCAGTTTGTCATACCACAGCTAGCTTAGGCGCTGCTACAAAAAGTTCAAGTTCAAAGTTCGGACAGTGGCTTGTCAGAACCCCACAAAAAGTGAAAGCTGTGGCATCCAAGTTTTCACCCAGCGCTCTCTGATCGGACATGAGACCCATCTGACCAAGAGTGGCCCGTAGAAGGGCGAAGTTACTCTCAACTGCTCGTTATCCAGAGATTTCGTTTCAAGGTTTAGGAACTTATTTTGTTTAAAAAATGTTTTGGGATGAACAAAGTTCTATCGAATTCGACTCCTGGAGCAATTGCGTATTTGATGGCACATCTTCAAGTTTTCTACAGTTAAGGCACTTTTTTTTGCTTATATATTTTTTGGTTTCGAATGTATCTATTTTCGTTATTTTTATGTTAAAGGCTAAATAACTCTTTCTTCTCCATTTCGGCACTTTTAGCACACCAGTGTTAGTACAACTATTTTTTTCGCTCACATTGTTCTCTTAGTGATCATTTCATTATTGTTTGTATTGCACGCAACTATTAGTTGTGTTTTTATAGCATTTTTATTGATTCTTTTTCGAATATTTATTGCTTTTATAGCTCAGCGCGCATGTAATGTATTTTTTTGTTGCGAGCAATTTTTTTCCGCTTTTATTTGTGCGCATCCTTTTCACAAGCCAGTGATTGCATCTCCTATATCTGTATGTATCGTACATATGTACATACATATGTGTGTCTCTATAAATTCGTGTGTTATTCATTTTGTAGCGCACCAAATATTTATTTACGAGTACCCGCTCTCGGCCAAAGCACAAATATTGACGCTCAGCAAATAGCAATAAAAATCGCGCTAAACATACTCAGGAACATTCATTACGTTCCTTTTTTCTTTCTATATGTTCATACATACATTAGAGATCATATACACCTTTGCATTGTAGTTGTAGTATTTGTTTGCGCACAGGTTTGCTTTCCTGTCCTTTGTTTGTGCATTAATTGAAAATTACTGTTATCGAGCGGTGCACATTCCGATCGATCGTGCAGGATTTCGTTCCAAATAACTTCGCTCTGCTATGCGTTATTGTCTTTCCTTATTGCTTTTAGACATTTCCTACTTTTTTTTTTTGAATTGCCTTCTAAGGAATTTCAAATTACCGCACATTCTTCTCTCAGGTTTCATTGTACAAACAAAAAGGAGTTAAAAGAAAAAAAATAAAGAAAGTGGTTGAAAAGAAGAAGCACGGTAGCCCTTGAATGCGATCTAAATGCGTTATTTAACTTATCTGAGTTTGCGATCGGCAGGCATTTTTGGTTTGGTTCAATAAGAAAATGGGGCTGCAAATGTTTTGTGTGCGCCTGCAGGAGCTCCTTTCGCGCTATTGTACCACGCTAAGCAGTTGCAAAACCAATAAATAAGTATATTACAAGCACAATTACTTGATTCTGTAAAAATTATGGCAGCTGGTGTCATTTGTGGGAGTAACTAGTTCACACGATTGAAGAGGACGAAATGAATGAGGGGGAGGCTACATAGCGGGATTACGATTTTCATAATGGTTGCAACCCCTTAATGGGACACGGGAAATCATTTAATGCACTTAACAATAATTCTATTCATTTGGAATGAGTTGAAGAACGGGGTAACCTTCACCAATTCTCGAGCATAGATTGGCGATTGTAAAATATGTAGTTAGATTTGCGAATAATGCTCCTAGCGGTATACAACATTTACTCAAGTTCGATTATTCTTTCACTCGCCTACACTTCTCTCTTATGGAATTCTTAACCGGTGTATAAAATAATTAACTACAGGTGCAACTTACTAGTGTCAATCTACGTCGGTCTAATTATAATTATATAATAATTATCAGTGTTCATGAAATTTGGTATGACAAATTGATCGCCTAGGTGAAGGGGCCAAAACAAGAAGTCTAGAGTTGTTTTATCAGCTGAAAATGTTTTGACCATCGTTCCTTTAAATGTAAATGAAACTACTTCTGATAATTTGGCGAGAAAAATGATCGCAACAAGAACTAACTAATGCTTTTTAAGAAAAATGTATACTCATCAAAAGAGCAGGTTAGCTTGTCTGACTGGGTGCTCAGGAAAGGCCAAACATATACCAAAAGAACGTCGGTGGTGCTGCCAGACACATTTGCGACCAATGTGACTTTGCCCACGAGCCTTGCGCATTGTTGCAGTACATTGCCGTCCCTTTAACGAATTGTATTAGACATTTTCCCCTTTCTCGATTACTAGGTGTAAGCACGTAGTTGAACTTCGAGCTTTTAGTGCTGAAAGATAGACCGTCATCCATTGTTGCTTCGTTATGATGGCACTTTTTACACTTTTTGCCTTCCTTTAACGGAATTGGTTCAGCCGGCGCTAGGCAGCTTTTTCCACTTCAACAGCTTTGTGTTCTGCCTACTTGTATGCAATCTATGACGGTCTCCGAAAATGCTTTATGAGAGGAAAGCTTCAATGCAAGCTCCAAAAATACTAAAGTCGTCCGGCAGCTTAAATGACCTACAAATATCTGGTTCAGAACAGTAAACCGCAGCTCCTACTCCTTCGTGTTTTTAAGAACCTTCAGTGCAAGTGTGCTTGGCATCATCTTCTTTCTCCTTACCATCCCCTTCTATTTCAGCTTAAAGCCGCCAAAGATGACGCTATACTACTGTAACCATACGTCCTGAATTCAAGCTGACCCGAGGCATAAGGTCCCGCAGCGGCTGTAAACATTTTGTTCTATGGTACTATCCATATATCGATACCTGAATGGAAGATTGATCTATCTCGGCAGCCAGTTCGAAAAAGCCCTATCTCGGAAAACGTTTTAAGAACGCCCTACTTCAGAATTTTATTAAAGAACGCTCTATTTCAGAATTCGGTTGAAAAACGACTCAGAATGTATTGAAAATGTGGTGAGATAGGGCATTTTTTAATCGGCAGCTGAGATAGGGCGTTCTTGAACTGAATTCCGAGATAGGGCATCAATCAATCAAATTCTGAAATAGGGCGTTGTTGAAAAGTTTTCTGAGATAGGGCGCTTTCGAGCTGGCTGCCGAGATAGGTAGATCTTCCACTCAGGTGTTAATATGTAGTTAAAAATACCTGGCTAACAACAGCCTTGAAAGATCAGGATAGAAGCGTGAAGTTAAGCCCAACAATCTTTTACATGTGCGTAGTGCCGCCTTTTGATTCCTTTATATATTTTTTTAGAGACACAATAATTATTTAACTGTCTTCATTTTAATCTCGACCAACCACTAGAGCTGTCAAACTATCGACGATACTATCGATAGTATCGATAGTCTGGTCACTTGAAATAACTATCGATAGTTTTAGTACTATCGCCACTATCGTTTCATTAATAGCGTATTCTCCTTCCTAGCGCTTTTGATATTTGCACGTATTGGTTCAAAGAGAACAAAAATTGGCAGCATTATTTTATGAACGAACGAATAAAGTTCACCCAGGACGGTGTGCGAGAAGTATTTTTTTTTTGCAGTGACGCCATTTTTTCGCCGCCATGTGAATGAAACGGAATGAAACCATGTGTGTGAATGAAACAACCGATTAAAAAATTACGTTATCAACTATTATTTTTTTTCTCAAATGCAATTAAAAATACGCGGTTGTCGTGCTGAGTTATCTGTTTAGTTGGTTCGTGGCATTATTTCTAAAAGCGCCATTTTTTATTTTAAGCGTGGAAATAGCAGAGGTTACATTGCCGTCTTAAGAGCGTGTCAGACCGGCAACGCAGTATATGTATTTCAAAAGACTGTCATGTTGCATGAGCAGTGGCACCTTGAATGTAAAGTGTCTTTTGAAAGAAATTTTTTTATTTCCGAAAGGCGAATTGCAGGGAAAATCTCTGAAATTTCTTTTTGACTGTTTACACGACGAATGAATTTCTAGCAATATTTCTCGATACTAAAATGCAACCGTGAACCGCTAAAATGAGCAAATTTATAAAAGCAAGGTAACGAAAAATAAATGGATTTAGAAAAACATATGAAATGGGTCGATACTATCGATAGTATCGATAGTCACCCTTAAGACTATCGTAAAACATCGATGGACTTGACTATCGATAGTTTGACAGCTCTACCAACCACATCTGCATTCTAAGTAGTCCCTGTATACCCTTTGCATGCTAGAATTTTATGATTTTCAACCAATTCAAAATACCAGCAGACGATTGCTGTCAAATCTACATAATTTCTTAAGAAATTTAAAATGCAATTAAAATAATTTCTTTCATACTAAATAATACTAAAGCAATTATGGTTTATAAATTCAAAAAGCAGTGAATTGCACGCGATCTTGAAACACGACCACATATGACACATACGTGCGTTCCATATGAATACAACATACGCACGCTAATTGAAGTATTTCGTGGAAATAGTAGACATGGCAGGAAAATTTGAGAGCGATTACAATTTTTAAGATTTCGAAGGCGGCAGATTGAAGCAGTAAAAGGCGATGGTGGTCGGCTGAAGAAGCGTCAAGCATCAAACAGTTAAAAATGAAGATTTCTAATGGCTACAAAGAGGATTTTCAAGAAAGCTGTAGGGCAATTAAAGTGTGTGTGTTTGTGAGGGCAGCACGCAAGCGCAAAATCTATTTTTATAGCTGGATAATTTCAAAAGGAAAGTAATGACAAACGAAAAGTACTGAAATAAATGTGGAACTATACAACTAACCATGGCAAGTGAGTTAAAAAATAATAATTTGTAATTACTAAAATTTAAATTTATTTTAGTGTATGTAGAAAGCATCAGCTGATGGAATGGATACACTTGAGAGGACATATCTATGTACATATGTATGTATACAACTTCGGCGAATTTAAAAAAATAAATGAGATAAAAAGAAAAAATATGCAGAAATCAGAAATGAATACCACACAGTTGGAGAGTACAGGTGAGTGAAACTAGTAACTAATATTTTTTTCATCTTTAAGGCCAGTATGCAGCTCCCAAGAAAAACAAAAACTCCATATGAAATCGATAAGAAATTTTCTTGTTTAAAATTTTCTTGAGGCAGTACGAAGTTCTTAAGAAATTTGCTACGCCTTCTACTACGGTTTTCTAAAGTTTTTTGTGAAAAAAGAGCACAAGGCAACCCATGCTTGCAACAGAAATATATGCCCGTTCCAAAATTCCCTGAATACACACACGAAATAACGGAAATTTTTTTCTTGACCGTTTTCTTGAGAGCTGCATACTAGTCTTAAATAGAAAGAAACGTTAGTCCGAAGACTGAAACTCTAAAATGGATCAACAGATTTAAAAATGACGTATGAATGTGGGAAGCAGAAATCTAAATGAAATAAACAAAATAAAAATATTTAAACACTCTTGAAGAAAAATTGCAAAAGTTACGCCAAGAAAAACTAAACAGCCTTACGATCAAGACGATATTAAAATTTGGGGCTGTTTTCTCAAGTAGGTTTTAAAATTTATCTGCCATTCAACCACAAAATTTGTTCTTAAAAAATGTGTTTGAAGAGCAGATGAATTTTTAAACCTACTTGAGAAAAGGGCACAAAGAATTTTAATGCTAGTGGAATAAAATTTAGAATGGGCTTCCTATAGAACCGAAATATGGAGAGGGAAATCGACTGTGGCCTGCAGAAAAATTTAGTTTTCGCGAACGCACAGTTACTGTTTCAAGAATCCATTTTCTTTATCGCCTTGGGTTGTGATTAATCAACTGATTGCGAGGAAAATCAAGTAATATTCTGTGGAAGTCGCAATAAAACTAGAGATCCTTTGTGTGGTATCAAGGCGTACACCACAAACTGCACAAAAATGCTTAATGTTATTTTTTGGGAGGATTCTCTTTTCAAATTATTGAAAATGTGCTGGCACATGAATGTTCGTAAGAGAGACCTAAGTGCGATCCTAACCGACAAAATAAAAAAGAACATATACGAAATGGACATCGAGCAAAAGGGGCTGTGAAGTCTTGAAATATACATATTTTCTAATTGAAATTAATGGTATTACCCCTGGTGTCAAACTTAAAAATTTATCATCCAAGATAATGATAAATGTATAATTCGGGCATTTTATTGATTAGGGTTATGACGTGGAAATCGAACGATAGAGGATTAAGAAACGTTTGCACTGACATACATATATGGTATTTCCAACTGGTTATAGTGGCATAAAAAAATATTATAAAAACTAATAAGGATAAATAATTTTTACTTGTTTTATGCTTTAAACCTGCATATTTTTTAGATAATTATAGAAATCGTGCTTGGCATTTAATTTTTTTATTTCTTTGCTTGGTTTTCTGAAAACATTAATAAACAAGATGAAACAAATACTTAATTGCATTGTTTTTAATTGAGAATGAAAAAGTTATGTATATATATATATTTTTATTTATTTAAATATTTTAAACCAAAAAAACAATATCAAAAACAATAAACATCAATAAGATTTTTACTAAATTTTCCATTATTTTTATTTTTTTAGATTTAAATTTTTTTTAAGTTTTAAGGACTAATTTTTGTATCCAATACACGAAGAATAAAAATATTCATCGTGGAAGCTTGTTGTTGAAAACATTGTACATAAAAAGAAAATTTATTAATACTAAAGTAAAGAAGTAAAAAATAAAAAATATCGCGGAAGATTCCCCTTAAATTGAAAATATTAAAAATTTTGTTTTTTATAAAATATGTAACAACAGAACTAAAAAATGTGTTTTAAACCAAAAATTTGTTTAAGATTTTTTTGAATAACATTTTTAAAATACATGTTTTAAGATGTTTTGTTTCATGAATTTGAATTCTGTAAAAATATTTAAATTTAACATAGAGAAGCGTTGAAATGTTGAAAGAATTTTACATTTTTATAGCATAAAAAACGTCTTGAAATTAAAAAAATTTCAAAATAAAATT
The DNA here is from genome assembly GCF_001687245.7 of Rhagoletis zephyria. Taxonomy (NCBI): domain Eukaryota; kingdom Metazoa; phylum Arthropoda; class Insecta; order Diptera; family Tephritidae; genus Rhagoletis; species Rhagoletis zephyria. The sequence goes on from NW_016157103.1 coordinate 884,767, forward strand.
AAATTATATTTTTGTTTTTGTTTTCAGTTCAACGTTTAAATGTTGAAAAACTTGTGCATTTTTATAAATGTCTTAAAATTCAAAATTTTTAAATTTATATTAAAATGTAACAAAGTTAAAAAAAAATATTTATTTTCAACGTTTTCAAGAAAAGGCTTTAATTTTTTTTTTAATTTTTTTATATAACAAAGAGTTTTTTTAAAACAGTTTCTTCAACAACTTATTTCACAAAAATTTTAATACAACATTTCCACTCCAAACGAATCCATTACCACAACGTTGAATTGAAACGGTTGCAAATAAAATAGATAGTTGAATATTTTAGAAAGTGATGAATTTTTAATTGTTCTTGCTTTTTGCATCAAAAAATATTTCTTTAGAAAAAGTGGATTCAAGAACTTTTCACTCAAAACTAGCGATAAATGTAATGAAAACGTTGTTTTTTAAGTATAAATTTTAAAATTCGATTTTCCATCTTTCCAGCATAGCGAAAACCTTTAACTAAATACTGAGAAAACTATGTATTTCTTTAGCATGAAAAATTTTGTTAAAATGTATGTATATATTTTTGTATTGTTCTTGTTTTCTATTTTCATTTTAAATTACTTTATTTGTTGTTTCAAAAGATATATATTTTTTTCAAGAACAAATTTTTCTAAATAAATTTAGTTTTGCTACAACGAACATTTTTTCTTAAGAAAGAATTTGTTTTTATTACAATTGAAACAATTTTAAATTAAGAAATGAAGTTTCTAAATTGCGAAAATATTTAACAATCTCATTGAAGCTGCAGCAATAAACTAGTAACACAAAGTAAGGATTTATGAGTAATCTCAAGAAAGAAAAAAACTAAATGCAGAAAAAATAATAAAAATTAACCGAAAATTGTAATTCAATGAAGCCGCCAAAATGGTTATTATTTAAATGACACAGATATGGAAATAAATCGTTAATCCAATTAAACGGGTGATTGTACGCGAGCTGAGCGGAATTATGTGGCAAGCAATGGTAATACATAGAAATGGACATGCATATGTACGCGTATATGAATATCCCCATACATGCATATGAATGTACCTTTGTGTACTTTTTCTTGGTAAATTTATATTTATATGCGCTTGTTGCTCGTAAAATTATTAGTTTGGAGATCACCAAAGCCTTTGCTATCTTTTATGAGGTGATAGTTTTTTTTGTATTATTCCTTTCTTTTTTGTTTTCTATTTTTTTCGTATTTTTATATTTTTAATCCACTCTTCTGCGCTTCTTTTTCACCTTTCAAAATCTTTGCTGTTGAACACAGTTTTTTTTTTTTGCCGGCTTAGATTTCATATAAACTCTGTGTATCTTTTGTCTATTTTGCGTCAAGAGCTAATTTCAAAGTAAAAAAGACAGTGACAACAACAAAGGCAACAACAACAACAGCAGGCCCTCAAAAGGGATACAAAGTTGTAGCAGCGGCAACAACTAGGAATATGTGTCAGCCCCTTTAGATTAAAGCGAGATACGAGTAACTTTATTGGCTACGCGCTAGATAGCTAAATCTATGAAATTATTCGAGGCTATTTATGAACGAACGCATGAAAGGTATGTGTGTTTGTACCTCTCATAAGGTCTATCCTAATTTCTAAATTTTTTTTTTTTTTTTTACTCCAAAACTCGAAGTAGCATTGAATTTAGGCTACACAGCCAACAATATTTAAGGCATCTCAGCACAGCTCAGCTCTGCTGAAGTCGCACAGCAAACGACAATAAATTTATAGCCACACACAACATACGAGTACGAGCTAATGTAGCATCTTCTCACATATCTACTACTAAGTATGTATGTAGTAGAGGGCATACTCGTACATGTGCAACATAATCTGATCACACGCAAAATCACACACACACACAAACTCAGCCGAGTAGTTGGAATTAATTCGGTTTTTTTTTTTTTGGTACTATAATTTTTGTTACTTCTTTTTATTCTATCATTTAATTTCATTTTTCGTTTTTTTTTTGGTCTTTCGACTGCTTAAAAATCTTCGTTGAGTGGCTTAGCCACCGCGTTGAAGGGGCGCATGCGCGCTGCCTTGATTACTTACGCTGGCAACAACAAAGAAGCAACATTTAGGAAAAAAAAGTTACTTTTAATCGCCGTAGCAACGGCGGCAGTTGCGCTAAGAAAAGGAGTAGACCGACCAACAACAGCAAGCATGTGATGAGTACAGCATTTGGCCTTATTGAGTCGCTCGTCAGCGCGCCAGTCAGTCAGCCAACCGGCAATCATAGATGCTGCCGCCAAACGGGCTGGGTACCACCTCCCTCTTCTACGAAAACGTCGCAGCAGCAGCGTTGGAACCACACACACGTACATACGGGCTTTGAAGAAAATATAGCCGCAAGCGTGTGAATTTTTTGGTAGCGCAGATGATTGAACAGTGGTGTGGGAAACTTGAAAGAAACGCTTAAATCTCGGTGTTCTAGGTGGCTTCCTTTTTGACGTTGGTTGTTGTATAATGATCTTCCTAGCATGGGTTCTTTCAAATTCTCTTAGAAAACTAGCATCTTTGCTACTCTGGAGAAAAAGGATATAAGGATTGGTTCCCTGGGACTCTGTTTAGGGGGGGGAAAAATTAGGACCAATCTGTAGCATTGATAAACTTCGCTTTATCTGAATCATTCAAGCGTAGAGATATGGCTGGGTTCAAAAAATCTGTTGCATGTCGTATGTCCGAATATGCTTCCAAACAGAACAAACAAACAGGGAAGAGTTTAGTAAGTTTCTTAGCATCATTCTAATTAGGGTAGAGAATGAATACAGAATGGTTGGCTGTATGTCATTAGAGCACAAAGTTAACTCTAATTGCTCCATTATCAAACCGAAGACAAAGTTCATAAACTGCCTAATGCTCTCAGTGATTCTCAGCGCTTAGAAAGGAGGCTCGTAGGCTTTTCAACAGATCCAAGCGCATAGGGTTCTGGGATGTATACTCTGCCAGCTGCAAGACTTCACAAAGCTTTAGCCAGCGAAACTATAGAAACCAGGCAAGCAATGAGGACACCTAAAGGAACCTATACTTGTAAGAAAGAGGAGAGCGTACTCTTCATGTACTCTTGGAGACACGGATCATCTGCGTCAGAACTTAGTCACTCTGCGCCAAGCCGAAAGAGCGTTGAACTTATTTGATACCAAAAAACTATCTGCAGTAGATGTCATCTGCCCTGTACTTTTTAGGGAAGCTCTTGCTAGCACACCTTAATAATGGGCGGAAGAGATCACGGGTGCTCTCCCATGCTAAATAATTAATGCCGGTAAGTCTAAGCTTCTTTGTTCTGAATGCTATGGAGAAGATTATAGACTCTGAACTTTGCTCTTTTACATCTCAACCAGCATGCGTATATGACGGAATACGGATACTGATCTGCAGTTGTTAGCTATGCAGGCATCTCTGGGAAATTTATAGCGGAGAATTGATCAGTCAATTATTCACATAGAGGCTTCAAACAAAAGTTGTTGATACAAAAATTGTGGACAGCGTGGTACTCTTACAAAACTACAAACGGATGCCAGCAAGGAGGGGTACTCTTGCCTTTTCTGTGGAGCTTAGTAGTGGACGAACTTTACAAATCCTCTCGGGCAGTGGCATCCAGGTATATGCACAGTCTAAATTTAGCAAAAATCTGGCGCGCCCGAGTAGATCTTCATATCAATCTCTCTAGGCGGCTATGGTACCCTTTACTAGAAGAAAAACCCTTCCCGGTATGATGAAGAAGGTATAGCCCGAATATTCTAAGACGGACGTACACCAGGATAATATGACCAATAGTAAAATATGGGGCGGTGGTGGGGGTTCGAGAACTAATGTAGCCATGTCGAAACATTCACTCTTCTAATGAAATACGCATATGTCCAACAACAGTACTGGATCATTGATAATCTAGGATCCCAGCTACCACTAGTCCGTTTTCCCTGAGATGATATGAACGAGGTATTTGTTTCTCTATTGTGGAGAAACGGGTCTATGTGAGCACTCTGCAGTGGCTTCAAGTCCAGAAGGCCTCAGGATGAAGCTATCCCTGCTCCTCGGAAAATTCGCGATCATTTTCAAGCGAAGGTCTACCGTATTGGGAACACTAGGGCTCCTCTACACTTTGAGGCTAGATCCTCTCTTGTCCTGGATTGCCCTTGACCTTACTGGACACACTGATATCCTAATTGTTTGAGTGTCAGTTCATAAGGTATTGGAGGGGTACGATCAAGCGATGGCTTAGCCACTGAGGTAACGGCTATAACTCTCACAGCCCAAGAGCCATTCCTTGGAGTAGGTCCTGTATATTCGTTGTAAAAGACATGTATGTAAAGTATAAAACCCAAGTTACAATATTATTTTTGTTGTTAAAAAATATTTGGGAAATTGAAATTTTTTTACGTTTTTTTTAGTATTTTGCAAAAATATTTTTGGTATTCCAAATACAATTTCTTCAAAATTTTAAAAAGTACAAAAGTAAGTCGTATTTATGTTTCTAAACCCACTGTACCACATATGGCGTGTAATCTAGCGAAACACACAAGCAGTCAATTTCGTATTACATCCAAGTGATTGCGGCAAATTTTGTTTATTAGATGCTGCATTTGATTTGTGGCTGCCCCGGTTCTTGTTGGTTTCCTTAGCAAAAGATTTTTTTTTTCCTTTTCGTTATGAATTTATGTATATGCTATGGCTATCTTCCTAGAGATATTTTGATTTTTTTCTTTTGCTCATGAGACTGCGCGGTTGAGTGGATCAGTTTAAGAAATTTTGTAAAAATGAAAAATTTTAATATGTATTTAAAATTAGTTGCAAAATACTAAATAAAAAAGTTAGCATTTTGTTGTAATGGCAGATTTATTTAACATTTTTTGCAAAACTAATTTAAAATTTTATTAATCAATTTTTAAACAACCAAGAAATATAGTAATCGAAAAATAATATTTCTTTAAATTTCTTCAATTTCACAAAAAAATGGCAACAAAATTTTTATCTGCAATGAATTGGAAAGTATTATTGTGCAATAAAATATCTTCATCTTATTGTACTAATACTTAATATTTGTAAAAAAATGTAACGAAAATAAATGAAATTTGTTCTTTATAAAAATATTTTGTTCAAATAAAATTTTAGCTTTTTCAATAGGTTTTATTTTGTTCCAATGGCATTATGTATTGAAATTTCGCAATATTTCTTCCTTACACTTTTCTTCAGGTTTGAATTTGTTGTTATACCCCATATCTGAGCTCCTCTCCACTGCTGCCAAGCTTTGAACCCAGAACACAAATTAAATTAATGATGCCACTTAGTAATACATGCAGCTGCGTCACTAAAATAAACCAACAAATCAGTTAATGAGTGGAAAAAATAATTAAAGAAAGATGTAAAAAAATTTATGAATTTTTTAAAAATATAAAATAAAACCAACTAAGAAATAAGTTTTTTGTTTTCCTCGTACATTTCGCTTAATTTTGTCTACACCTCTCAACAACCTCGTTCCACCTCTCAAGCGGCGCACCTCCCCTCTCCTTTTCGCAGATCACTTTCTACACTTCAATCTATTTTTTTTTTTTTGCTTGTTTGAGCCAGCTGCTGCTTTCGTACTACAAATCCCGCTGCGTGAATACCATTTCTTAGCTACGCTTCTAATGAATTTGTCTATTCTTTTTTTCCTTTTTTTTTGTTATCATATCATTTATAAGTAGGTAATTATTTTTGTTGTTGCTAGTTTTATGATGAGTATCGTACATTTATACACACATACATATTTATGTAGGTACATATGTATACTTCGCCCAATCTGGGAGCTCAAAGTATTAGCTTGTTGTTGTTTGTAACTGAATTTTCTGATAGGCTACATACATAACGTTGCTAAGCTTTTTATTTTGCTGTTCACTCCTCTGGGATATTTGACAAATCTGATCAACGCTTTTTAGCACAGCTGCGTTTTGAGAAAGGCTTTTGTGAACTATGTCAGCAGCATTGCTCGTCGCTGGGTGTTTGGGGAGAAGTAAGTGGACCGAAGTAATGATACGGTTTAATTCTGCTGAAACACGTGCGCCATAGAAGCTAATAAATTTGAGAGAATTGGAGGAAATTTTTGACTACTTTCAAAATTCTTACTTTTTTATTTTAATTTATAAAGAAATTTATTAAAAACTATTGCCTCAATGTACCCAAAACTTTCAAAATCCGCAGGAGTTCTGAAGCTTTTTCAACGCGGCAATGAAAAGTTGCAGTGTTATTCCACTTCAGGTCAATAGTTGTTACCACGCAGGCCTTAAGAACTTCAGTTCAAGTAATGACTTTTACTCAAAACAAAAAAAAAACAGTTGGGATACTTAGCAGAAGTACCATAAATGAAAGAGACAGATAGGGCAGACGAAATATAGGGGTATTTAGTTGAGATGGGCGCGGGATATCGGGACCCGCGGGGTCGGGATGGGCGGTATCGGGAAGGTCTGTAAAAATATGGCAGGCGGGATTGGTCCAAAATCATTTCCCTACACTTCCGGGGAAACGTCGGGATGGCGGGTTCGGGACTTAAAAATTTAATTACAGGATGGGCGGGATTGGTATTAAATATTTAGTTCCATGCCCATCTCTGGTACTCAATTTCTATTAGTAATGCAGTCCTACTCATTCAGCATTTCATTGTAGTGATAGAACTGGAAACAAAACCGATCGTACGAGTACCAATGAACATAGACTACTTACACATGAAACAAAATTTCCTCTCCAAACAGGATTCAAAGATTATGCTAAAACATGCAATAATCATATCCCCTTGATTACTTTAAGAGACTTTGTCAAGAGATCGGAAGTCGCACATTTGCCGTAAGAAGACCTTATTACAGAAATTTGGATATAGAAAGCTTTTTGATATGAAATAATGAGTTTATTTTTATCCAACCCTAGTGGATTACTGACGATCGCGCCTTCTTGGGGCGATGTGTCTCACTGAAAATAGGGGAAGAGGCGTATATCGGCGCTCTGCACAATTTATGTCCAACGGCAGCGGGCGACAGTTACATTACAATGTCAAAGAACAAGTTAGTAGTTAGTTTTGGAAGCTGAATACTCGGAATTGGAATAAATTCTCTGACACACAGATATACATACATACATACATTTGTATATGTATGACGAGGTAAGAAAGTAACGAATATTCACGAGAATTGTAAAGATAATATGAACCTTGTTTAGATACTTCAATTATTTATAGAGCTAGGCCCAGTTTCAATTACATTGTGTCTTGAAAAAATTATATGAAAATATAGTTTCAAAACCCGAACGGGAATTAGAGGAAAGTAGACTCGAGATATACATCGAACACTTCTCAATGCGGTTTGAATGCCAACAACGGTAGCGTCCGAAATATAGGACACTAAAAATATATCGTACACAAAAACAAGGTATTGGAGGTGAACTGTATACGATCGGAACAGTTTGACGTCGGCCGCGATGAGCTGATGATATGCATGTACCAATTGTTAAGCGCAATTCGTCTGAAGAATGCCATCAGTTTATCAGAACAGGATGAAATCCAAGAAAACACCTTGGATGAGGAAGTCGGCTTTTATAGACTGAAGAGCCATTTTTTTAAGACACAAAGAAAAGCTTAGACATCAAGTCTAGAGAATAGTGAATGTAACCTTCAGTTCCGGGACGCTCGTGGCCAATTGAAACAAATCTAGGAGGACATCTCAGAGCTAATCGCGATCAAATGAAGTGTAAGGCAGGACGACTCTCTCTGGTGCAACTTCTTTAGGTGAAAGAAGGAAGCAAAAAAAGTAAAACCGACCGCCATACGACGACAAAACAAGGCATCTTTTGGCAGCACACAAAGATTCCCAGCCCAAATTTTAAAGTTAGAAGGTATGTACTTTGATTACTTTAGGAAAAGGCCGCATAATCAAACGGTGGCATAAGTCTGTCCTTTCGCTTGGCACAGAAACGTGGAGAATGTAACAAACGGATAAGATTTATAGGGGCCTTCGAGTGATCTATTCCACGGGAGAATTACTGGAGAAGATGGGTTGATGAACTGAATGTGGTTTTTAATATCTTGGACATAGTTAAACGCACGAAAAGCAACAGTTGCGCGGACTTGAATATTTTGTGCTGGAATGAAATGATTTTTCGACCAGGTACACATTCATAAACACCACAAATGTCGCCCACGAACGCAATGTAAGGCTCAAATGCAGAAGGGCCTGGCTACTTCATCTCAACTGGTCGATAGGCGCCAATATATCCTATCTTGAACTCCGTTCGAAAGGCTATCTTAACACGATGAACTATCCTACCTTTGTACTAACTCAGCAGTGACAGACAAACTATTTCATATCAGCTTTAAGCAATGGAGTTTATACCGAAAAATTGCCGTTAGTTCAAAGATGGGATAGTTCATGAGTTAAGATAGTATTTCGCACGGCCTTCAAGGTAGGATAGATCGACTATCGACCAGCTGAGATGAAGTAGCCCAGGGGCTATATCGAAGCGTTACGTTTGAATGGTGGGACTTTGTAAAGGATAAAGTCAATCGGCGAAGAATTTCGGTCTAGGCTCAAACCAGGAAACGGTTGTAGTGCTAAATAAGAAAAAGTAAAAAGTCCTACAGTGGAGATATTCTTCTGGCTTCGCCTCATCTGACAATGTCTCCCGAGAACTCTGACTTTACATAAATATAAACTATCTATTAACAAACTTTAAGCAAATTACGGCCTAAACCTCTTACGAGAAATACGTATGTACATACCCGTAATTACACACTGTTCAAATTATTTATTCAGATCCATTTGAATCTTCGATTTACAATTTCCGCTCGAAACTTGGCTTGATTTTATTGCTTTTAAATTAAGACAACAATAAAAGTAATAATAAAAAAAATAATCACAAAAACCCATAAAATGTGCGAAAGAATGCATAAAACACAACAGCGAGTCGCCATGGAGTCGACGAAGCGAGGAGTGGCGAGGGGGAAGATATGTGCGATGTCGAAATTAAAAGAAAATTGTGAATCATTGTTATTTAGTATTACGACTACAAAATTTCATTGTTTTTTTTTCATTTTTGTTGTTACTTTGTTAGCAACTGTTGTTGCATGATCTTGTTTTTAGAATCTCTTTGCTCTTCCTGCAACCATGGTAATGACAAAGACCACTGTGCTGTTGCTGCAGCTGTTATAGTTCTGTTGTTGTTTTTTATTTCATTTACTGAGCCAAGAAACATTTCGAAGAAACTAAAAATTCAAAAAACAAGTAAATGACGAACACATTGTCGTGCAGTAGAGCTGCGGAGTAGAAAAGACAATGGCAGGATTGCCAAGAAGAAGTGCAGATAAATGTACACATGGTAGTTAAAACAACAATAAGGTCAACAGAGAAATGAAGAAACACTTTTGAGGCTGCCAACAACATACATACATACATATGTACATGACCATATACATAAGTATGTACATACATATGAATGTACATACATATTCAATTCAATTTAACTGCAAAGCTGCAGAACTCCAAAATCTAAACGAATAGATATTTTTACCTGAGCTGATCGTGGCAAAAGGTGAGCAACAACGGCAGAAAATTTTTAAGATTGAGAAGAAGCAAAAATACACAAATGTGGTTGAAAGTAAAGGTGGTGAATGAGAGCCACAACCACCATTCGGCAAAACATTATGAGGCAACTGCGAATTCGGATAACCGCAGCTCCTTAACAGCTGAGTGAAGATCAACCCAAAAATTAACTGGCATGCTGCTTGAAAGTAAAAGAATTTGGATAAAAAAAAAATATTTTACGAATCAAACGAGTACCGAGTAGGAAGAGAGAGAGAGAGCGCGTTTTGGAAAGTAAGCTGGGTACAAAAGGAATCAGTATATGCAGAAATTATACAACGAGATCGGCGGGTGGTAAACAGGATTGGCAAGATCACACCAAAAATTGTCCTAAACCAAGGAAGGAATTAAATCTACCGCTATCGAAGAAATGCGTGGGGCGGTGAAGCAGTGATTAAATGAAAATCGAATCAAAATATAAGAACTAATTTCTCAAAAAAATGGGAACCCAAAAACCTTTGTAGTTCCCCTAACGCAAAGTCGAGCTCTATGTAAACACTTTTCAGTACACATAACCTCAAAGCAGGACTTGGTGAATCTCTTCACGGATGGCATAAGGGTGGTTAGCAAGAGATTACAAGATTGCGTTAATCGGGCGTGACGTCATCAAATACTGACAATAAAGAGTAAGGAGGAATTTAAGAAGATAAATTGAAGATAGATAGAAGAGGATTCCGAATATCTGTCTTAACTACTTGAGGTTTATTCCGAGAGAAAATATTGGCGATGAGGCCCAGAAGACGATGGTCGTAACACCTCAGCACCATCCCCTAGATGTCCTACCTTTGTAAGGCTAGGCTAAGTGTAATAGGTTTAGTAATACTTAGAAAAAAAATGTCTAGGATGGTGGCTGCAGGTAATCTTCTCAATACAATTAGGAAATGAACTGCGTGTGCAACATTAAGTTCCTCAGGCAGCTAATGTCCACCCAAAGTGTTTCTCAGGAGTGTTGACGAAATACAAAGCGATAGGTTTTAAACTTAGCCTTGTAAAAGCAGCGCGGCTGTTAAGGTAGAGTTGAGGTGATTTTACCTCGTAATTCTCCAAACAGCTAGTTCAGTAGGGGTCTGAAAGGCTGCTCAATAGTACTGTTTTGATTTCTATTGGGCACTGTTCGGTTAGTGCTAAGCCGGCTGCAGCAGCTTCTTTGAATGCCTGTGGTCGACTGCCGGCCTGAAGCACTTTGTAACTTTGCATGTCATGATTTTCGTGTATCGTCTTAACTTTTAGTAATTCCCTGTCCCATACCTCTGGTGCAATGGAAGTCTATGCCTGAGTGTTTGGAGTTTCAGTTTATGATCTCCTGATTATCAAATCGAGCCATTCATCCAAACCAACCACATGCTCCGTATGAACCGGTTTATCAAGCAACCGTATTCTTCGATTGTCAAACATGATAACCACGAAGGAGAAGTTTTTTAAGAGGCCTAACAATCATAATGGCCTATAGCGCGTTTCAGAAATTCGTGGACAGATAATTCTATATATACATATATGAAGTTATTGAAGCTTTCAATAAGGGCTCCCCTTCATGGTTAAGGATGGTATAGCGACGTGTCCCTAGTACTCGAAAGCAATCTTTGTATGCTACTATCAGGCTCCCTTTCATTGGTTTGGACATCATTGGATAAGATAAGGCCTACATTTATACTAACACGAGTTGGAAAATTTTGGAACTTCTGAAATAATCAGGCAGATCGATAGATAAAGGATAGGTTGCTATGAAACGATCAGGGAGAACGATAGAAAAGGAAAAGCTGATCTTGAGGATTATTCGCCAGCATAGCAGAACTGCTACGTTGATCTAGCAACGTATGGTTGGTAACCTACTAAATTTATCTAGCTCTAGCCTATTGAACTTTTTTCAAGCGTACTACAGTTATGAATACCATATCGCAAGATCACTAAAAAAGAACAACAATAAACGAAAAGCAAACTAAGAACAGCCAGCTTGCTCCTGAATGCCAGAACACATGTCTCATCAGCCGAAAGGCCCAAAATCAAAACCGGTTTTCGTTGTAGCCAAAAATTTAAGCGACAAAAAACTGAAACGAAATTGAAATGAAGTAATAACGAAATAACACCAAATGCCTTTGAGTACAAGGTGTGCGATAAAGCAAAGAAACAGGAACAACGAAAAGGAATAAGCAGCAGACGGACAAAAGAGCAGAAACATAACGAGAATGAACAATGAAGATAGTTGTTGAGGAGGCCAAGAAGCACATCGGCAAGAACTTCAACTGTCTTCAGCCGCGTCTGCGCGGTAAGAAAGTGGGCAAACAGCAAAAATATGAAATAAAGAAGAAATCAAAAAAAAAACTAAATTCAACAGCTAAAAGACTGAAGAACGAACCACATTTGTATAGGAGAAAGGAATATTTGTATCTATGTATGTGGTTGTAAATATTTTGGAGGATGGTTTCTGCCGTCTTTATGCTGCTGCTAAGCTACTATGTTATGCCGGTTTAATTGCTTTCAGTATGTTGTAGTTACATGCATACATATATATTTTGTTGGTGCTCATATGTTTAATGTAGCTTGTAGTAGTGATGTGCTGAATCGATATTTTTAAGTATTCATCGGTATTCGGTACCGGCTAAAAAAGTATTTAACAATTTCGATACACGGTACTGAAATTTTTAGATTTTTAATAAGAGCGACGAGTGTCAAAAATATGAACTAAAAGCTATTAAGTGGAGCCTCGACCATTTCCACATTATTTGGATCTTAACGTTCTTATTGCTCGTTTAATCTTTGGGCGGCACTGGTTTAGAATTTGAATCGCATATTTTTGAGGTGTTGCGCGATGGTGGTAGGTACATTTTTTAAATCGCAAATATTTTTCTCTATTCCATGCGTAGCAAATATTTAATATATATATATAATTTGTAACTGCTGAATTTATTTTATTTTTTATTTATTTTCATCAATTTAATTTTCATTTATTTTTTTTATTTTAAATTTTATATTTTTTTATAAAAAAAAATTTATAAACGAAATTTATTTTTGTTTAAATTTTGATTCATATTCAATAAATATTTATTGTTAGAAACAAAGACCAAAAATAAATTTTCCTTGCCGCTTAAGGGGCTTAAAAGCTCCTGAAGTTAGGCATTAGGTACATATTACGATTGAAAAAAAAGCTAACAATTTTGCCTTAAGAACTCTTGCAGTGGGTAAGACCGTTGCCGTAAGTAAAATAAAAGTGACGAAGTTTAATGTATGAAATCGGTATCGGGTACCAAAAGGAAATATTGGGTTCCGAAATTTATTTGAAGTTTGGAGTACCGACAAATCAGCACATCACTAGCTTGTAGCTTGTATGGGGGCATAACATGGAAAGCGTTAGGACTGGTTTGTTTACGAGTAGTATGCGCTGTGTTGTAGTTGTTGCCTTTGCTGTTTTTTATTTATTTAATTTTTTTTTGTTTTAATGTTTATTTTACCTTTTTGTTGTCAACTATCTGTTAGATTACCTTTAACATATTCAGTTGTTTGTTGTTGTTGTAGTTAGCGTGCGCTATGCGATTTGCGAGTTGTTGCTTCAAACTTCAAATTATTTTCGCTTTCTGCTTTTAATTTGTAACCGCTTCAAAGTAGATAATTTTTTTAACTGAAAATTTTTGGACAACATAGCGTTGAAGCATACATACATACGTATGTACATATGTATGTATAATGCTTTCAACAACAACAAAATGTACACATGCATATGTTCAGAAGTATGCCAATATGCTCATAAAATATATGTATACGCATTAGGGCGGTAAAAAAAAAAAATAAAGTCGGAATTTAAACGCCCTCACCTCCTAGGATTGTTCTACACCGAAAACTATTATACCCCGGTTTTTGTTCCAAGTATTGTATGGAAGAAAAAACTATTTTTCTTAGAAATGGTTTAAATTCTTAAACATCAATATTTTTCGATCGCAAAACAAACTGTTTCTCTTCAGTAGACTTCCAATAAAAAATAATATCCAATTATTTATTTTACCATTTTTTAATGTGTACTAACTATTTTTTATGGGCCTCCTATTTAATTTTGGGGATTTTTAGGGGTCCTATGAAAAATAGCTTATATTAAAAAAAAAAACGGTTAAATAAATAATTGCGTATTATTATTCAAAGTCTGCTGAAGAGAAGCCAAGTTTTCCGATCGAAAAGTATTGCTTTTCAAGATGTCTACCATTTTTACAAAAAAATTTTAGTTTTTTTTTCGTATAAAATACTCGGAAAACTTTAAACGCTTTGAGCGTCCTCTAAATATTTTTTGATTTCAAAATAAAAAATCAGGCGCATACTTTTTACCGTATAGATTCATCCTGAGAGCATTAAAATTCCGACTTTATTTTTTTACATGCCTTTTTGGAGCACTCTAATGTACATACATTTATGGCCTAACTAATATCTTTGTTAGAAATCACAACAACTAAAAAAAGTGAAACATTAGCAATACGACAAATTCGCTCGAATTCTAAAACTTGTTTTGTAAAAACAATATCTACGCCAAGTAACTTAAAAGTCACAAGGGCATGCGATAAAGAGATCAACCGTAAAACTTTGAAGAAAAGGTAAGCAAAACCCTACCAAGGCAATTTTGTGTTGACTGACTTCATAGAAAGTAATTTTCAAATTAAATTACATACTTTGACTTTTGTACATATATGTAGATTCACGGGTGGTCTGTTGATTGTGCTTTACATACAAGATGTCACGAACGTGCCCCTAGGTCTTTATCTGATATAAGGACTGCGCCGAATAAAATTATCCGTCATAGTTTTTCCATATGTATTTTGCTACTTTAATATCCAAATTAATTGTTTGTATTATTATTAGCTCTGCATTAAATATCAGAAAATAATGAGAAAGTTATTTAACGTGAAAATTTCCGGAAAGTGTAGTTACAATTTTTCGCAACAACCTGATTTGTCTTATGTATTTGAGAGGTGGGTGCTACCGCGAAAAAGTCTTCCGGGTTGTTAAACCTTTCGAAGCCGACCGACGTATGGCTCTAAAGAAAGGTTCGGGTAAATAGAACGGATTACTTGATCGCGAAAAGGCAAGGGAAATTAACCGCACTAACGAAGGATCCAAGAATTTCAAGGAGGAAATTGCCAAGTAAGCTTAACTTCTTATAATCATTTCTGCGTGGTTCCAGAAACAAAGAGTATAATTTGCTCAAACCTTTTCTTTATAGAAATTGGTATTCTGCTTGATAATACGGTGTTCGCATGAGACGATTTTACAGGCAATTTTAGAGGCGATTAGTTGAATCATAAGTTGGCTGCACCCCAACTTCATTGGAAGCGATTAGTTGAAAGGCTGTTCACACCAGGCGATTGTTGCTTTCAACTAAAAATTGCCTGTAAAATCGCCTCATGCGAACACCGTATAAACGACCAAAAATACGCTTGAACGGATTTTTCTCATTTTCTATGACGACTATTTCATACAGCCGCTTTTTTAGCAAATACAGAAACTGAGAGCAAAAAAGTGACAAAAATTCCAAGGTAATACTTGTTTGAAAGCCCGTATGCCCTTGTGGGAAAAAGCAGCTCCTTTGTGTTTGGACTTGCTTCTTGTTACTACAGTGAATTTGGTTCCAACATAAGCAAATCTACCTAACTGTCCCAAACTAAGGCTGAAAGAGAGAAACTGGGTTCTCGTTGAAAGCGATATGAAGGTTACAAAAAATGCCAACAAAGATATTCAATACTTACGTTGAAAGAATGTGGACTTTAGAAGCTGTGGGGGTGTTAGACGCTATTATGAAAGCGCTAATTGGCGGGGTTCCGAAAAATTCAAAAGTTCTTATTAAACAAGTAAGAGCAGCCAGCGCTGCCTTCGGCTGTACCGAAGGCTTCATACCTTTCATGAACATCAAAAAATTTTACTTGAACAGATTACTGCATTTGAAAAAACTTTTATATTCGGAGCATACATAGATAGAGGAGTTACATATATAAAAAATCATATCTAAACAATCAGAGGTATGGAAGATATACCTTATATAGCACCAATATAAGTGATTTTCACTGCTGTGTGATCGGTATGTAAACCGGTAACACAATTGAATGATTCTAGCTTCCTACATAAAGGTGTTATATTATCTACAAATTTAATCGGCACTGGGAATATTCAGGATAGGATTTTTCAGTAAATTTTTTCCTTTGAATATTCTTTTCGTTTTTTTTTTTTGCTATACATATGATTCCTTCGCATATATACATTAGATTGCATCACTCCATCACTCACACAAAAAAATCGGTACTGTTTTTCCATCGGAATTATAAAATCAATTATATTTTAAGACGTCCACCAAAATATTTTCGAAAAATATTAAGATTTAAGTGAGCTGGGCCGATTTGAAAATACCTCCAAAAATGGAGTTTTTTACGAATAAAAATAGTTTCTTAAAGATGTTTTTTGAAAAAATCCCCTTAAATGACAAAACTGTTTAAGCTAAAAAAGTTTACATAAAAATATTAAAAAAAAATGAATAAAATAACGGAATCGTAATAATAAGATTTTTGATGCTGTGGGAAAATACCTTTCTACTGAGATCCCATAAGTCTAAATCAGAAAAGTTTTGGCCCAGTTATTTAAGTTTTTCGTAAATCAATCTTTGAAAAAAGCAAAAAAAAACCGCATCAAAAATGTCATTATTACGATTCCGTGAAAAGATTTTAAAACATTTTTAAGCAGATTTTTAAGCTTAATCTGTTTTGTTATCTGAGGGGACTTTTCTCAAAAAGCTCTTTAAGAAACTATTTTTATTTATAAAAAACTCCATTTTTGGAGGTATTTTCAAATCGGTCCAGCTCCCTTAAATCTTAATATTTTTCCGCAATATTTTGTTGGACGTCTTAGAATATAATAAATTTTGTAATCCCGGCGGAAAAACCGCAACTTTTTTTTTTGGTGATGCAGTCTAATATACGTACATATATGTATATAAATTTGTTATAGTTGTTAAGTTTCATTGAAACTGTATCTCTAAAAACTGCGTGATATTTTTAGGTTTTTAAAATCTTTTAATCTTAATAAATAAATAAAGGAGTTATATCGCAAATACTTGTATCTGAACAATCAGTGTTATAGGAGATAAAGCTAATACAGCAGCGATTTTGACGATTTTCTCAGTAGACTTTGTATGATTATTTATAAAACAGCTACATAAATGGAGATGTTATAAAAAAATCTCATATCTGAACAATCTGTTCTATGGAGACTATAGGTTATAGTGACCCAATATTTGTCATTTTCACTATAAGTACTCTTTTGGTACTTATAGTGAAAAGAGCGTGAAATTTCATGTCCCTAGCTGCATAAATGGAGAAGCTATAACAAAATATCTCATATCTATATATATGGGAGCTATATGTTATAATGACCCGATCTTTGTCATTTTCATTCTAAGTAGTCTGTTGACAATGTTTGAAAATAGTGCAAAATTTCTAGGTGCTAACTGCATAAATGGAGCAGTGATAACAAAAATCTCATATCTGACCAATAAGTTGTATGGGAGCTATATGTTATAGTAGCCGATTTCTCCGGTTCCGACAAATGATTAATACATTCTAAAAATACACTCACTTACCAAATTTCAGTTGGATATCTCGTAAACTGAGAGACTAGATTGCATATAAACAGACGGACATGGCCAACTCGGCTCTGCTCGACATTCTGATCAAATAAGTATACATTTGATGGGTCTATCTCTTCTTATACTGGTACTTACAAACATCTCATGAAAGGTATACAAATAATAGCTCTTGTTTCTTTACCACTTTATGTGCCTGTTAGAAGAGATAACCTTTTCATCTCACGGATTTCAAAATTTCTCCCAAGTTGGTTGAAAAACAGGAATCTATTCATATGATTAAGTTGCGTTGCCTAGAAACCTGTACATGGACATAGAAAATAATGTATCCATTCTCTCCCTTCTTCATTCATACATCTTAACAGAGGGAAGAATGGGTTGTTGAAGCATTAATGCTCGAATAGTAGAGTGAACTGTGGTGAAAGCTCAAACGACTCTTATGTAGCGGCCACGTAATTGGCGGCTTTTATTCCTGAGCGGCGCTGCTTAACCGCTCAGAAATCCCGCTATATACATATGTAACTCGTTTAAAGTCGAGACTTTTTCCTTATCACGCAGAAGGGCTTCACGAGTTTCTGGCTAACCTAGGGAGGATATATATATATAAAAATATATACCTAGGTAGTATATTCCTTCATTGCTAATGTATGGGACCAGGTACCCATGTAAGGGGCTTGGAGTTGTTGAATGCTATATGTATTCATCCTACTCGAAACTACAACTTCAAGTGTTTCAAGGCAAGCGGCACCCTCGAATATCTGATTCAAGGTTTTTGCTAGGTCGGTCAGCATATCCGATTTCTATGGCGTATTTATGTAGCAAATTTCTGGACATCAAAACCCGAATTGCTTCAGCCAATGTTGGTAGCATTTCTCAACTCGAGCTAAGGGGAAGCATTTAAAAAATCTACTTGATCTAAAGAAAATTGTGGCATTCCAGCTTTTGTCCAAGGCTTTGCCTAGACTTACAGCAGTATTCGGTAATTACCCTGCAAGACTGTAACAGGAGCACAATATCTCTTGTCGCAAACTGGTATACTGGTAATCATAGGTTCATGGCGGTCAGATGACTGTCTCCAGTTGATGAGCCTTGAGTTATTTTATCCTCGAATAATCTTAAAGAACAACTTCCCTGACAAAGCAGTTCTAATAGATCCGCAGGGTTGATATGTTCGCAGTTGTCAAAGTTATTCAAAATTTAATTTTCTGTAGTAAGCTCTCCGGGGATTTTCTTATTTAAACATTTCTAATTAGGTAATAGGAGTTTAATTTAGTTGATTAACTTCACAGTGTCAAAAAACAAATATTTAAATTTATCATTATAATTTTTTTTAGACAAAATTTTTTCGTAAATTGTTAGTGTATGTATACTTCTGTTGATATTGAAAAAAAAAGAAAGACAAAAACAGTCGTACAACTTAAAAAGTGCCTTGCCGCGTTAAAGATGTGTTGAAACTAACAAAAAACTAAAAAAAAATATTACAAAATTTGAACCAACTATGAACTCTCCAAATCCAATAATAACAACAATAATGAATCAACAAACGTCTGAGTCAAGCAGAAAATAATGCGAAAAAAAGTTTGTAAAACTACCCAAAAAGCAAAATTTTGTACAAATTAATAAAGCTAAAAGTTAAATAAAATAAAAAAACACATTTTTTTCATTTGTAAACGAAATTGCAATAATTTATTGTTCTTTTTTTCATGCTTTAATAAAAACTCGATTTCTTTCATAAATTTTTCTGGCATTTTTATGCCTTTTCAAAGCTATTCTTTAATGAGTAACTACAAACTATGAGTATGTATGTATGTTTATGTAGTATGTAACATTTATAATTGTGAGGTATGTATAGCTAAATGCCACCATTTGAGGCATATTAACGCGCAGCGTACTAATGTGTTCTTAAGAGTGTTTACAACTAGAAAAATTATTATTTCTTTGTATGCCTATATTTTTTTAATATTTCTATATTATATATAATTTTAATATCATTTACTGCGTGTTAAAAATGACTAACGGTCACATGAGAACTTTTTGTTATTATTAATTCTTTTATTTCAATTAATTTGTGCTAGGGTGACCAGAAGTAATTATTTTTATAAGCATCATATAACAGTTTGCTATTATAGATTACGAAACTGCTATATAAGCCTTATAATTAAGTTTTTTGGCTAGTTTGATTACTGGTATGGTACAAAAGCTTTAGAGAAAAAAGTATAGATTTTTATGAATTATGGAAGATTTTAAATTTAAAAAATTAGAATGATCCACCAAAAACACATTGAAGCACTTAAAAAAATATTAAAAATGTATTGAAAGCATCCAGATTAGATAAAAAAAGCTAAGAGAAATAAAAAAAAAATAAAAATTTATTTCTATTGATTCGATTTTTTTTAAACATATGTAGTTGTTAATTGCAAACTCCAATAAATGTGTTTGAAAACTCCAAAAATGTTATTTTAGAATACAATTTTTTTTTATAAAATTTGTTTGAATAAAATTTTTTAAGGAAAGTTTGGCTAAACTATGTGAATTTTCAACAAAATGTTGCTCACTAAATATTTTGACGCTGATAATGAAATGAATATTCGAAAAATCTATACTTTTTTCTACAAAGCTAACATATTTTTAAGTTTTCTGTTATGTATGTTGTATGTACCTACATATGTGTGTATGTATAAATATCTACAAGAATATGTGAGCGAAAAAAATTTTATGGAAAAAATAAACAAAATTCTTGGATTTTTTTCAAAACTTTTTTTTTAATTAAAAATTTCCTTTTTCAACCGACGTTTGACTTGAAAATACTTTGCTTGAAATTAAATTTTTATGCTTTTCGCAAATGTGCTATATTATTAAAATACATTTTTTACATTATGGTAAACATATTTTACAAAAAAGAAAATTAAGTAGCTAGAAATAGACTAACAAACAGTGTATAATACAAAATTATGGCCCTGAGCATTGTTGTATGTATGTACGAGTATTATCAAAATTATAAACAAAAATTTTTTAATCTAAATTGCTTATTTCATATATTTTGTACAATAAGAAAATAATGGCGTGCCAAAACAAAAATCGGGCCAATCTAAAATACATACACTTGTAATAAAGGCGAAGATGGTTAACCGAGAAAACCTCGCTTATGTAGCAGAACATGGATATTTTTGATGGCAGAATGTATTCGAAACTTGCTTAGTTTAAATTTGAAGATAAAAAAAAACAATTGTAGTCACAAAATGAGTTGCTAAAAAGTGAAAAAAGTCTTTGAAAAAAATAATAGTAATGATTGAAAAACCAAAAAAAAATAAAAAATAAATAAATGCGAAAATGAATAGCTAAAAAAAGTTAGAGGGAAAACAGATTTAAACCATTGAAATTTTTTTAAAACTCACAATTTTAAAAGTTGTAATATTTTTAAAGACTTAAAGCTTCTGAGATTTTTAACTTTCTTAGTTTTTGAATGTATAAAATTTGAAAGTTTTATGCCCGGTTGCACGAATCAATTTTAAATTTATTAGCCTGTTAAAATTTAAAATGACATAATTTCGTTCGGAAAATTTGTTGTTTTAAATTTCAGAAGTTTAATAAATTTTAAAACTAATTGGCGAATCCGAGCATTAATGTTTTCATGTGTTTAAATTGTGAAAAAAATTAATTGACTAATAACGTTTATTTCCTTTGAAAATTTTTAAGTTTTGAAAATTTAAAGAAAGTGTATAAATACTAATAAATTTGAATGCTTGGAAAGAAACTTTCAAAAGCCATGACATTTTGATAAACAAATGCACACAAATGACGATCAAAATTCATAAGAAATAAAAACTTTAAAAAGTTTATTTTAATCATTTTATTTTTTTTATGAACCAAGTGTTTGGATGGTAAAAAAATTTAGGAAAATTTAAGTTTTGCTTTGATAAATTTTATGTTTAAGAATTAAGCTGTGTTTGGATACCAGGAAATTTCGGAAAAAAACATTTGAATTTAAAAAACCTAACTTCTTCGGAAAAAATTAAAAACTGTAAAACATAGAAGTAAGAATGTTAAAAAATTCTTAAAATAATTAAAAGTGAAATTTCATATAAACGAAAAAGGTATTTAAAACAGAAAATACCAAACAAACCTTGATACAAAAATATTAAAAACTAAAATTTTAAAATTGTTTACGTCTTTGAGACTTGAAAAATTTAAGAAATAAAGAAATTTTTGAAAAAATGTTTCGGTTTGGGAAGATTTAACTTTTATAATACCTAAACAAAATTTAAAAAGTAAAAAACCAAAATCCGAATTAAAAATTTCAGAATATAATTGTTTTGCAATTTTTGTACATACATACATATGTACACAAAAATATCCATAGTCTGCTACATAAAAAAGCTGAGTTACGTGACCAAACGCAAATAGTACTTTTGCATTCCTAGAATTATTAAATACAATTTACGTTGATTGTTGATTTTTTTCTAATTTATTTATTGTGATTAAGTACAGTGTAGGCATTTTTACAAAATTTGTTGCCAGCATAGCAAAATAAAATATAAACATTTTTAATTAAAATTTAATTTTAAAACTAAAAATGTGTACAACTAAATTCAATACAAAGTGAGAGTGATTGCTGGGCTACATTTTTTTTTATAAAAAATAATAATACTAAATAATACTAAAACGAATAAATCGTTTTTATTTCTTACTTGTTTGCGTATACAATTAAAATCAAGTGCTTAATTTTAAATAATAAAAAACTAATTATTATTAAAAGAAAAATATTCCTGATTTATTGTTGCTTGTGGTTTACATAAGTTTGGCATTGGCACTTACTACAAAAAATTGTATGCTTAATATTTAGGCATTTTTACATTAAGCAAATTTTATACAAAAAAATAAAATTCAATGGCAATATTGTCGTATAAAATGATTAAAATTATTTTATAAAAATAATTAAATGAAAATGTTAAATAAAGAGCACTGCGCACAGTGGCATGTTGTGTGCGTATGTGTGGGTGTGTGTATTGATGTGAATTAGAAGTAAATAAAACTAGAAGATATTGTGAGCAGAAAAAAATGTGCATTTTCTTTAAATCTTAAAAATATATTTCAAAAATACTTTTTTCATTAATGTGCTGCCTATCTTTGTTTACTGAGGTATTTGCGTTGAAAAAAATAAACTAAATTCAAAAATTCATAGATATATTCTTATGTAAATATGGCAATACATTTTGAGGTGGTTTTGGTTAAATTTGGCTGACGACGGCTGTGTGAAAGCCGCAATTAGCGCGGGCGATTAAGGCAATCCGAAGCAGGGCGTAGATATGAAAGGAATGTGCTTGTCCGTAGTAGTACCGCGTAACGTCGGATGAAAACGGCCAAAAGAGGGTCAGTATGACGACGCGAAAAATGGCGTTAGATCCAAAAACTATAGCGCATTTTCTTCAGAAAAATGAATCGCTTGAACTTGAACTCCATTATGCTATTAATTTCGTTTCGAACCAGTCTTCCTTCCAATAGCTTTTCAGCGAAAATAGTTGTAATAGACAAAAACTTGCCAAGTTTTGTAAACTGTCTTTCGTCGCGTTCGTGCGAGGGACCCTATCTCTGTCGCCTTTTTTGTCAAAGAGCCCTGCAGTGCTTACAATTTCCAATTGCAGGCTTTCCTCCAACAGAATTGTGTAAAAAAAAATTCTCCTTTAATCACAGCCTACATTTAAAAAAAAAGCTTAACAAAGCTCTCACGGCCTGAAATATCACTTTCACGTCGAGCTATATACGGTCTAGAAGACAGTATTCCCTTTAGCCATGATATAGGCACTTCACGCGGCAGTCAAACCGACAGATAGTGAGCCTTCTAACTGTTAAAAGTTTGATTTAAAAATACAAGTTAACTCCAATTAGCTCAACTGATACCTGTTCGCACTTAGTCATGAGATTACTTGAAGAAAATTCTTCCAAATTACTGCTATCCGACCTTTCGAAGTACCATAACATTCCCTCGTACCCATTAACCGGCCAATCTACAGTCATATACACTACAGTTAATAAGCCTTCTAACCGCTAAAGATTTGTCCTGAGTGCCTGGGACCTCATTCAAAAATTGTAGTTTCCAAGCTGCCCAGTTTAGCTCAACTATCAGCTACTGAATCTGAGTTATGGGCTACCTTTAAATCAGTTCCCCAAATACTTAATTTCTTCATGGATAGTTCCTAGTACTATAATCTGAGCAAGTATTCACGTTTTATATGAGTCCAAAGTACGGATAATAAGCCTTCAAAACGTTAAGAATTTGTTCTAAAATTCAATACCTAGTACCAATTTGCCTCCGCTTAGGCCAGCTATCCTCAGTGCATTCAAACACGTACTTAGTCATAGACCTACTTCTCAAAAAAGCTCCTCATAGATATACAGTAAAACTAGAAATTTGACCTTATCCATTGACGGACCAAGCCACAGTCGTATTTGAAACTAATACCTTGGTACACTCAGTGGCAGTTCCTAGTACAGGTAATGACTCCTTCAACTGCTGAAGGATTGTCTCAAATAACTGAATCTACTTAGGGCCTATTTCAAAAGCTTTTCGAGTTGCTGCCGTTTACAGGATGAAACGGTTGTACATACTCCCAGACTTGATCTAAGCTATATGACTCCTCAAGAGCAACCATTGCCCTTTTGCGGATGAAGTTGCGGTAAAACCTGTTCTAACTGCAGACGAAAAGTCTTCCAATGGCTCAAAGTTTGTCTTAAAAGTCAGCGCCAGAAACTGCCTAAAACCTGTTTGAAAACTTCATATCCAAGGTTGGCCATTTACAGAACCAGTGAAAGTAAATTTATTAATAAAAAAAAAACGGGGAAAATTTTTAAAGGAATGCGCACTATGGGCAGTGAGCTTTCTAACCGCCGGATGTTTGCTCCGAAACTCAATACCGAACTTTTTCTGCTGAGCACTACGGGAGTTTGTTGTGCTTCTAAGTCCCTGCGACTTTTTTTTTCTTTTCTTAGGTTGGTAACGGTCGGAACTTCATACGAAAGAGCCTCAGACGCCCTATACTTATCATTATTATTCTTCAGCATAGACAATGCACAGACTAGTCAGTTCAAACCCATTTCACTGCGGTGTGTGCATATACGTAATCAATTGTTTTCAACCCATTTCCCACAATCTTCTTTGCGCCAACTCCTACCCATTTTCAAAACCCTTAGCACCCTTTATATGGGCCTCTTCTACCTTTTTAGCCGTATCCAAGTCCTATAACTTTATCAAAAATACGCTGACAACTGTTTTTCAGGCATCCCCTGTACATTTTCCTCCTGCTTAATTACACGTATCAAGTAACCCTCTGGCACATTATCGTCATCTTCTATGAAGCTGTCGTCGGTCGCCAAGTCCCCGCTGCGCTGATAGTCGCTGCAGTCAAGTGGCATAGTTACTGCCGTTATGGTTAGATTTTGCGTTTGTGACGCATACATAGGCGGTGGCATATCAAGCAACTCTTGTTTGATATTTGTCAAACGCTCTCTCATATTGTGACTAACATTTTCTTCCCCCTCTTCTACAGCTTGTTGCTGCTTTTTGTGCGAATCTTTGCTCTGGTCTTTGTCTAGTCTAACGTACTTGTCGGCCATCTTCATTGACGGCTTTGTCATCGGCTGCACAGCTTTTAATGTCTCCATATCTAATATACCCTGTTCGGTCATGTCCTTAAGCACCCGCTTGGCTATTACTTTAGGACGTTTATGCGTTTCAATGTGTTTGCGCAAGTGGTCTCTGCGACAGAAACTCTTTTCACAAATATCGCAGACATGCTGTTTCATGCCCGTATGTATGGCTTCGACATGGCGACGCAAGTCGGTCTTGTGATGGAATTGCTTGGGACAAAGTTCACATTTGTGTGGCTTTTCCGAGGCCTTATGTCGCGAGATATGCACCTCGTATACCTCCGGATACTGGTAACGTTTGCCGCATTTAATGCAACGGTATGGGTACTCACCAGAGTGGAAGCTCTTGTTGTGCTGCGTCAGGTAACAGTTTTTGGTGAATTCCTTATTGCACTCCAGGCATTTGATGCGGCCGGATGGCAGCATGGTTGAGCGTGGTGTGGTCGTACATGAGGAGGGCGAACGTCTGCGTTTCGAGGGAGGTTGGCGTTGTGCAGCTCTCTTCGGCTTCGCAGTGCTCGCAGTTGTGGAGGTGGTGGTGGAAACGGTGTTTGTATTGGCATTAGTATTGGCAGTGGAGACGGTAATAATGCTGCAATCGTTTGGCTTGCCGGTTGTGGAGTCTACTAATTCTTGCATGACGGTTGTGTCTGGCTTGATATTCTGCTTTTCGTCTTCTGCGTGTGCATATGATTTAATGTTCACCTCCTCTTCTTCGTGTGGGTATGGCTCGACCGCGGAAGGCAGCGTCTCTATCATTGTCTGCGTAGACTCTTGATGGCTATGCAGTTTGTCCTGTTCCGATAAGCCGTTGGGCAAAATGGTATGCGCTGGTGGCAAGTCTCCCTCTTGCGGTGAGCGGGGATAAGCCTCACGGATGGTTGTGCGCGGCGGTAGTGCGTAGAATGTCTGCCCCATAAGCGCCGAGGACATGAACTGGACTATCTGGCCATCGGAAGTAATCATTTGTTGCGTCTGCAGTCCACCATAGGGATCCAAAGAGGCCAATTGCAAGAACTCGCTGCTTACATCACTGCTGCCGCTGCTGTTCGCATTGAATCCCTCACCATTCATGGTGCCATTACCAATAATAGTGTGATAGGTCATTGTGGGCTCCAGCGGCGCCAGCTCCGACCCCTGCTGCAGCTGCTGGAAGGATGGAATGGTGTTGGTGGTGTGCAGCGGCTGCTGCAGCTGCGGCGGCGGCAGCAGCTGCTGTGTGGTGGTGGTGATGGGCGGCAGCAGCTGCGGCGTGGTGGTGGTATTGATGGTGTCCAGCTGCGACTGGATGCTGGTATTGTTGAGCAGCGTATTGCGCATGGACGGTAGCACCAGCTGCTCCTGCTGCGCCTGCGCTGCTTGCTGCGTGTGCTGAGTGTGGTGGTGGGTGTGGTGGTTGTGCAGCATATGGATGTTGCCCATATTGACTGTAGTAGCTGTGCTGGTGGTGATGGGCTGCGGCGGCTGCAGCAGCTGCATACTGCTGCTGAGCAGCGGCGGCGTGTTGATACCCAAAGGTATGATGTTGTATTGCTGATCCATTATATTGGCTGGCATATGGACTCCCGCTGGCGGCTGCATGGCTGAGAAAATGCTGTCCACCATTGCCTGCGGACGCCGCAGTTGCTCCTGGTATTGCTGATGGGAGGTAATATGGGGCGATGGCACTCGCCCCGACTCCGGGTTGAGCGTGGGCGTGCTGTTGTGAAAGTGCCGCTGCTGCTCCGCCAATTCCTCCAACAGTTGATGATGATGAAAGACCCCCAAGTGCTCCTCCCGTTCCAAGTCCGCTTGCGCCTGACGGTGGCGTTGTAATTGCGCCTCCGCTTCCTGCGCCTGCTCCGCTGCCACTGCTGCTGCCGCCGCTGCTTCCTCTTCCAGCTGCTGATGCTGCTGTTGTTGCAGTATTTCCATGTCCGTTTGAGAGCGCTCCCGCTCCTCCGACATTGTGTCCTGATCCGTGTCCGATTCCGGCGCCTCCAGCTGAGCTGAGTGCGTGAGAGACATGTTGTTGTTGCTGCTGTTGTGATGATAGTTGTTGTCCTCCATGGGTTCGCTCTTTGTGATAATGGTTGTTGTTGTTGTGTTCAGCAGGCCCCTCGTTTGGGAGGACGGCATTGGTTGAGGTGTTGTTTGGGCGGAGGGACCTGCTAACCCGTTTGGGTGACCGTTTAAGACGGTTTGTGTGTTGTTTGGTGAGGAGCCGGCGACGTTCATGTGACCGGTTACATTTTGCGGTGAGTGGCTATTCGTAGACGACTGCACCTGGTTCAAATATTGTTGCTGTTGTGGCTGATAGCCGCTCGGGTTTGCGCTATATGGCATACCGTTCAACTGCGCTTGCTGTGTCGGCGAGGGTGAAGCGGAGTATTGTGACAACTGACCCATACCCGCACCCTGCCCAAAGTCCGGCGGACTTCTAGGCGGTTCGGGTGGCTGCACCGGCGCAGGCGGTTGCTGTTGTTGAGCGGCAGCTGCAGCCGCGGCTGCTGCGGCGTTGGCATTATTACGACGACTGTGTGACTTGGTCGTTGTAGTGGGTTCACGTGCGGGATGATGATGCGCCGAAATGGGTAGCGTTGCTGGATCCGGCTGGCCGCTAGATTTCACAGCATTCTTATGCAAAGTTGTATTGTAGTGGCGCTTCAGGTGTCCCGAACTTGTGAACCACTTGTTGCAAGCAGTGCAGTTATAGGTCTTCGGACGACGTGCCTCGTTCGACTTCCAAGTGGCGGCCTTTGTGGGAGCGCTGGCAGAATTTACTGACGACGAAGAGGGTGGCTCGAAGCCGCGATATTGCTGCTGCGCGTCTTGTGACCCAGTCGTGGTCGAAGGAAATTCGGCAGGGCTGGAAGAAACTGGCATCATTTGCTGCTGCTGAACGGAAGGCGGGGGTTGTTGGCACATATCACCGGCCACAGTTGGGTCAAAAGATTTGTCCACATAATTCTGCGAGTCCGGATATTCTGACTTAATCAAACCGTATTCCTGCTTGATGTTCATACCATTCGGACCGCCGCCGGTGACATGATATGGCGATTGCTTGGGCGAATAATAGGGCGATTGATTGGCATGAGGCGGCTTGCCGCTCAAATCCGTTTGCGGCTGACTGGGTTGCGTGGGTGGCTGCTGCTGCATATACGGCGGTAGACCTTCCTGCATGCCACCGTTGGGTGGTTGAGGCTGCTCCCAACCAGGTAATGCGCGTTGCTGCATGCTGTGCATGGAGTGCAGCGGATCGCTAGCGCCAACTACGTCGTGCATTTGCTGCGGGTGATGCAGCATCGCTGGTATGCTCCCGGGGGCGGGCGGGTAAACCATTTTTTGTGAGTCCAAGTCGAGTAACTCGCCCGGGTTGCCGCCCTGACCCTGCTGGCCAGTGGATTGCTGCTGCGAGCCCGAAGACAGCTCCTCCTTTATATACGGTGAACTCGAGTAGCCGCTGCTGCCATAGGGCGAGGCGCCATGCACGTTGGTGATGTGCTCTTGCAGTTCATTGTCGCTGGTGCACATGAGGCCGCACTTCTTGCACTGCAGCTTACAACCGCCGGCAGGAGAGCCAGCTGCGGAGCTGCCGCTGAGCTGTAGGTGGGCCGAGGTAGATGTTGGACTGCTGGAACTGACAACGCGCGGGCTTAGCGAATTCGTAGTGGTCGAAACGGCAGCGCTGCTTTGCGGTAATGGCAATGTACCACCACCGCCACCACTCGAAGCAATATCTGGTGTACCATTTCGATTGCCACCATTGCCGTGTGCGTCATTAGGGCCACATGAGGTAGGTGTGTTGAGGTAGGGATGATAGCGCACGCCACTCGCGCTGCTCGAGTTGCTGCCTGCCTTATAGTCGCTGCTGGTGCTGTTTCCGCCAGGGCCAGTGGCATACATAAGCCCATAGTCCGTGGTGGCCGAGCCCACTTGCTGTTGCTGCTGCTGGTAGAACTGCTCAAAGCTATTTATGTAGCTCGGATAAGCACCGACACCTTGCTGCTGTTGCATATCTGATTGAGCGCCGGCAGTCGCGTAAATGCCGCCACCGCCGCCATACATATGCGCCAGTGAAGCGTTGGCATGCGTGGTCGTAGCGACCGAGGTATACATGCCGTAAGGATTGTGCGCTAGCTGCTGCTGTTGTTGTTCGTTGTTGCCAATTAATTGTCCATTGATTGGGGGTTGCGGTGTGCCAGGTTGATTATCGCTCGAGTCTGCGGCTGCGCTAATCGTATTATTGCCGCTATTCGTACCCGGTAGGCCAGCATCGCCGACGCCACTGCTATTCGAATGCGGACTATTGGAGACAATTGTGTCAGCATTGCCACCACACTCGCTACCACCACCGCCACTGTTGCCGCCTGTGCCACCGCCGCCTCCGCCACCGGCATCTGCCGCATGCAAAGGCGGCATCTCCGTTTTAATTGCGGCCATCAACTACATAAGTTGGACGTTTTTGTTGTTATTTCTGTTCCGTTAATTATGGCTATAAAATATATGATTACTTGAGTGGATTCGAGTATATTTCTCACAAAATCTTCGACTGTCTTTCAGCGGGTTTCAACTGGTTGCGTCTTTAGCACATTGCGTGCGTGCGTGTCTACAATACCGGCGTTGTGCTCTTACTGGTTCACGTCCAAAGAAGAGGCGTCGCGTTTTCTTTGGCTGGTAAATCGAAGTGGTTCGCTGACTCAAAATTTGTGAGTCGAATTTTACAATCGTTCGTATTTTTTTTTGTTGGGCTCGCGTGTTGCTGGGTCGCTGGGCTGTAAAATATCGCTGCTGTTGCTGCTTTCGAAGAACTGTAAAAACAAAAGGGGAAAATTTTAAAAAATTTGCACTGTTAAAAGAATTTCAATGATGACTAAGTGCTTTTTCGCATAAAAATAAGTGAACAAAAAATATGTACAAATCTGCGTAGATACCAAAACTTTTAAGACATTTAAAAGCAAGTAAATAGCTGCGCAGCCGCAGCCGCGCATTACAAGTTTTTATCTGCACATATTTACGTATGTATTTATATACATATGTATGTATGAATGTGCGCAAAAGGTGCTTATTGACAGCATAAGCGCACACTGAAATTATTTACAATGACAAGCATTACAACAAAAACAACAACCAAAGCTTCACCTTTGTAATTTATGGTTAACATTTTGGAATTTGAATGTTGGACAGCAAAAACAACGGTGATTACAGAGTTGTGTGTAATTTTTTTGGCGCCTTACCGGCGTTGGGGAACTGCAAAAAACTTTTGGGCTTGATTACTTGTCGTTTACAGACTTGAGTGCTTGTGTAAGTCGCATAAAGCTCCTTTCTTTTCCTATTTGCTTTAAGACAAAAATTAAGAAAACTTTTCAAAAAGTCTTTCACTTTCTCGGCCCAATTTATTAGTCGTTAAAAATCGTGTAAAAATTTATTTGCCATACAAAAAGCGCTGATTTTAATTTTCCCGTCTCTTTTTAAATTACTTAAAGCTTACACAGACGGCGGCGTTGATCCACATTAACTCGGACTTAATACGGATCAACTGCAGTTAATTCCCGAGTTGATCCGGATCAACGCTGCCGTCTGTTTATGGTTTAATCCTTCCTCCTTCGTACTTAACTTCAGCCTCTGTTAGCTTCCCTGTCTCCCCGTTCCCTAGAGTTCTTACTTTAATTTACTCTGATAACATTTTCATCACTTAAACAACAAAGACTGACACTGACCCTTCGGCGCATGAGAGCAACCCCGAAACACTCATTTACATATTGAGAAGGCCCTTTTCACCGGCGGATATGCTCCTTTGGAACTCTTTTCGACATTTTCGATGCATTTTACGCTTCATCCTTACAAAATTTGTCTTGCTCCCTGCTCTATCTCCCTTACTCCACAGTTCTTGTCCTAGTCACTACTTTTTTCCTTTGAATATTGTCTACCATCTCCTCGTACTTATTCTCCGTTATTCCGAATCAATTTCTAGTTTGGTTCTAAAACTTTCTTTCGCATCTTTTGTTAGTTTCGTCCTGCCAGAGTATGCTTGAAGTGTAAAAAAAAACGTCATCGTCCTACCGTTTTATTGTCTATGTTCTATAAAGACTGCGGACACAGATTTTCACAAGAAGTTCTCTGAAATCGAGAAGATAATTTCAGCTCACATATATTTTCTACACACAAAACATTACTACATTAGTTGTTGCTTTCGTCATTTCCCTTCCATACTAAAATTGCTGTTCATCCCGAACGTGATCTATGGTCTCATCGGCCAAGAGTTCATCCCATTGCGGTTTTACTGGATTTCTTCCANTCATCCCGAACGTGATCTATGGTCTCATCGGCCAAGAGTTCATCCCATTGGTTTTACTGGATTTCTTCCGCCATCACATAACAAGCTCACTGCCAAGCAAGCCTGTCTATATATGTATATAGAGTTCCCTTCGAAATAATGTCTACGACTTCCTTATAATACTCGTTATTAGTGTCCCCAGCACTTCAAAACGTTTTCCGTATAATTTTCCTTGGTTTCATCAAAAAACAAACTCAAGTCTTGCCCAATTTCATTACCGACTCTTAAATATTTCTAGTCTCTATACAAACTCGCGTCAGTAGCTAGAAGCTACTCCTGTGACAGTAGGATTTGCCTTACTGGAAAGGTGCCGATTTATTTTTGGGCAGGGTTGGCACTTTATCAACATTCCCCAGAACTTTTTGGGAAATTTTAAGCTGTCAGATCACCAGTTTGTTCTAAACGCGTTCTCCTCAGTTATCTTCACCAGTACTGTAATGGATCAATGTCTGGAGAATTTGAGATCAAAGCTCGAAGTATTGGAGCGTGAGAAGCATAAACAGTTCTGAATAGCTTTAAGAANTGTAATTTTTATTTTCATTGCATGATTATGCAAAAGAATAAGGTATAATTTTCTTGTTAATTGTGTGAAATAGCCAGAACAATATGCACAAATTTAATTTAAAAGAACTAGCGTGAAACTGACTTATTATTTGAGAATTTATCTAAATTATTCCAATTATAAATTTGTGATTTAGCTTTATTCGAATTGTAATACGCATTTAATTTCATCTTCCGAATAAAATTGATCGATCTTTGTAAATTTTAATTGGAGATTATTCAATATTATCAAAATCACCCTCTACCAAGTTAATTTTTACATATTTCGTCTGTTTTTCCTTAATTTGATAAAATACTTCTTCCTAGTTACGACTTAGTTGCAGCTGCAGCCGAAACTAAATTTTAAATTGGTACTTAGCCAGAAAAGTCGAAACTAAGGCGACTATGAATAGCTTTAATTGTGACTTAGAATAGTTTAGACTTAGTTGAGTACTAAATATGACTATGAATATGCGCCAATGAGTTTTAGTTGAATATTTATTCTAAATACATACATATATCGTCGTTTAAAGTACAAAACCGCGTATCATNATTATACTAGGTTCACATATAAGTAGATTATCTTCATTTTCGAGCTTAACTTCCTAATCTGTAATTAGAAAAAGAGATTAGCCATATAAAATTCCTCCCTTGTTAATCTGTAATTATAAAATAATCTCAGATTTAACCGATAACTTTTCGGTGTCCATCCTAGTTTTATCGATTGTTTTTGCGAAGAAGAGGAGAAATGGCAAATGTAAAAGTAAACAAAAATGGACGCTGGCAAGGAAAAGAGGGTTCTAAAGGTATTTTTTTTAATAAAATGTTAAGTTAAAATATATCTATATTGCTTAATATAGCAGAAAAACGTGATCACGGTGGCACAGAGAAAAAAAATAACTTTTCCTTGAGATGTGAGAATAACAAGCACAACAAATTTGACGGCTAATAATCTGAGATTTGCCTGTGTGAACGGTGCGATTAAAAAACGAGCTTTGATTGAGGTAATATTGATATGTGAACATAGTTTAACTGACATTCGCTGCCAAAAACTGGANCGTCGTTTAAAGTACAAAACCGCGTATCATCATTCTGCAAGACCGCGTAACTGACATTCGCTGCCAAAAACTGGTNAACGGTGCGATTAAAAAACGAGCTTTGATTGAGGTAATATTGATATGTGAACATAGTTTAACTGACATTCGCTGCCAAAAACTGGATTTGCTCACACAAGCTGTTCGCTCAATCCTTATCCATTCGTCCTGAAATATACTAGCCAGAAATGCGATTGCTTTATAAAAAAGAGAGTCATTTTGAAATATGATTGTTTTTACTCTCTAGAAAATAGTTTATGCAACCTCATATACGCGGTTTGCATATTGTTGATACGCGGTTTTGTACTTCAAGCGACGATATGTGCCTGTACCTTAAGAAATTTCAAAACTAACAGACTATCTGAGGTGGTAAGCGACTTTCGTCTAACTGAACCTCTCGGTTTTATTTAGATCGATAGGTTCATGAGTCAAATGTTTTTTTTTTTTTTTTTGAAAAATGCCTTCGTGTTTTTATCTGGCTATTCGGCGTTGTGAAAAGCTGGTCAGTCGCATTACTGCCATCCCTAAATTGGCGCGTCAAGCGTCAAGCAACTTTCAAAAATCCTCATGCCCATACAATTTGTATGAAGCATCCCACAATAACGCGGCGCTAACCCCGAGCAAATGGAATTTTCATTTTTGACAGGGCGTTACGTGTTGAAGTTGGATGCAGAAGACGGAAAGAAAGAGAAGGGACAAAAAGTGGAAGAGGAAACAAGAATAAAAACGAGAGGACCTGAGAACACGTCAAAAATTACGACGCGTTGATTTGGGGATAGCGCGCGCTGACACTCGTTGACAATGGATAACGCAACGCCGAGCACTCCCATTTAGGGACGGCAGTTAGCGCGACCAATAAGTTTGAGAAGAGTTTAAGTAAATTTTCCAAAAAGTATTGAATGAAAAGTTCTGAAGATACCTATGCCACTGTAATGCAAATACTTTCAAAATTATCCGATTTCTTTGGTCTGGTGAAAGGCTTCGGTCTAACGAAGGTTCCTTGTGTTGGGCATTGGTCTACTTACGCGTTTGGCCTGAAGGTACAATAAAGTATGTACATGGAGGCTTTACCTTTCAATTCATTTGCATTCGGCGAAGTCTGGAACTTTGTATTCCCTCGCAAAGCACAGGTACTGGTATTCGGGTGCACATTTTCATTATTGATTTTTTCAATACTGCTGCGTATATGAATGTAAGTAGATCAGACTCACGTTTAGAGTTTACAACTTTTTCTGCAACTCGAGGGTGTTAAATTTTTATTTCTATATTCACCGTTTCAAACAGTTTTGAAAATACACACACGCTTTGATTCGAGCTACCAACTGTTCAATAGATTAGTTTGTTTTTCAGTCACTTTGTAAACAAGGTTTAGGGTAGTCTCAACAAACACTTATTTTGCGGGAGAAGCTTTGAAAGCTTTTAAAATATAATATTCACAGGGACGGGCACAAAATTTCGCTCTGGTCCAGTTCTATATCACTTTATAAATCACACTTTGAAAGCACCAAGTTTGAGCTTTCAAGCTGTATAACTAATTCTTACAATTTAATAAGACCAATTTGGGAGCTTTCAAAATTTTTCAACTACGATTTCTTTTTATTTGCCTGTGCTCACCTGTTGTGTCTCTGTTTTCACACTCACGTCACAAATCACTCTTTTAAGGTCACTTTTTCACGCTTTCCACTATTTTTTATTTTTTTTTGTGGTTTTTAATTCCAAAACTTTTCGTTTGTTCTACTATCTAGAGGTAGTTAATCTTCTCAGCACGATCGCTCCTTGCATTCTGTGGTAAATCCTCAAACGCTTACGCTGAAGTCGCCTCAGCTGTAGCGTTACTCTGCCCAATGAAGAAAACAAAAACAACGTTAAACTACTTTTGAGCGCAACAACAACAGTAGCATATCCACAGTGGTCGTCGTTTTTGTCACTGATCGTCGTCGTCGTCCTGCTTGCGCGCGCCTGTGGGTTTTTCGTCCGTTGCTTAGTAGTAACGTCGCTCGTTCATATATATGTAAGTACGTAAGTAGTTAAGTCATCGTGTCTTGTAGTTATGTTGCGCGCGTTTACCTTTCTTTAGAAAATGGCTGCGAAGACACTAAGAGTGTGTGTATGGAAGTGATCATTTATATGTATTTGTGTATGTATCTCTGTGCTCCTTCTGCTGCTTCTTCTACTTTTCGGTGTATCTCTTACGGTAGCGTCTCGAGCTCGTTAAATAAAGTAGTAACTGCCTTGAGCAACATACGCTCCGGCTTATGTATGTGTCTGTATCTTTGGGCGACACTCAATCGATCGTTAAAGTACTCTCCATATTTGTCCTCGTTCTACTCCGCCTATTTTTGTGCCCGCTTAACGGCGAGAATATGGATTTAATTGCTTTTACCTGGAATCGCGCTATTAATTATTTATGTTACAAAGACGTGGTATCCGTGTTAATTGCGAAAAATTGTAATTGCTTGCGGAAGTTGGCAAAGATTTCACGAAAATGAGGCGATCTTCGCGCGAGAGCCTTTAGAGGGCTGTTAAGTGACAGAATTGCGCGTCCTTGAGCGGGCCCGCCTACCTTTTTGCAGTTATGCTTCCATATTTATTAATTTGCAGGCCCGAAATACGATCCGAGTATTTAATCACACATTTTGAATCTTCAAGATCATTTACCAGATCGCGCCTGATCACTGCTAGTGGTTATTTTTTAGATCATGGTATTGAAAAGACCAATTGCCTCTATTCAAACAAGCGATCGTGAGTGATCTTCTTAGGCAAGATCGCGCTCGATGACTACCACGAGTAACTTTCAACTTGTGAGTGATCTTCGAAGGCACTCGATTACTACTACGGGTAACTTTTATGGGTTATTATTTTAAAAAGTCCAATTACATTCATTCGAACATGTGCTAGGCAGTGATCTTCAAGGACAAGATTGCTACTATTGTTAGCTTTTATAGATCAAATATCGTAGAAAGACCAATTTTGTTTATTACTATCGTTTATAGGTCATTGTGTGGAAATTACCCATTTTAGTCACTCGAACAAGAGATCGCGAGCGCTATTCAAAGGCAAGATCGCACTCGATCGTTACCGCTAGTAACTTTTCCAAGTCTTTGTGTTAGAAAGAAAAAGTTATTGCATTTAAACACGTGATCGCGAGCGATCTTCATAGGCAAAGGATAGTAAATGTGCGCTTATGATCGTGAACGGTCCCCAAGTATTCACACACACATTTTTGTACAGGGAGTTGTCTATTATTTTGCTATTTCGCATCTTTTATTCAGCGCAAAATGGCTGCTTTGCTTGTATTCAACCAATTCTGCGCCTTCGAACTTCGCAAAAGAAAAAAAACTCAAAAACCTCGCTTGTTTCGCCGCAAAAATTGATCTTTCCTTCCTTTTTTGCATGAGTACTTCTTTTCTTTGTGCGAATTTTTGTTGGCGCTTACTTGCTAGTCTTCCACTTCCTCTTCGTTTTTTCCTTTTCCTTGCAGTATCTCATAATTATTCTTCTCATTTTTAATTTGTATTTTTTTTTTATGTTTCTTCTTTTGCTTCAAGTATGTACTATGTATATCTCATACTTATTTATCTACTTAAGCATATGTTGCTTTGGTGCTTAACTCGTAAAATCTCTGCATAACAGCCTTCAGTTAAATTGCTGTTGTTGTTGTTGTTAATGTCAGTTCCATTAATTACGTTTTTGTGGCACGTACCCATTAAACATTTCGAGTTCTTGCGAAAAATATCCAAACTTACATACATACTATGTACATACTTAAGCGCTTAATGCGTTTTTTCGGCAAACTGATCTTCCCACACTTGCATAGATACATCTACATATGTACATATATACAGTGGCGGATTTATCGTACAGGCAACATAGGCTGAAGCCTAGGGCGGCAGAATTAAGGGGCGGCAAAATTTAAGACAGCTAAATTAAAAGAAAAAAATTTATTTGGATTCAGCTGCACTTGAAATTGTGTTTGTGTCTGTAAAATATTATTAATGATTCATCTCATTCAATACAATTCAAAATTAGAATTACGCTGCGAATTTTTCCTTAGTATAGCAGTCGTTGAAATTTCCATTTAACTTTCATTCACGCGGCTTAGAAACCTGACGGCGCGCCTGCGCGTGACGCAAAGAAACAGCCGACACGCTGCCCCGAGAACGAGAATCATCTAAAAGGTTACCACACTTGACAACACTGCCGAAAAACGAGCGTGCATTTTCGAGAAAATTCTTGATTCCAAGCCCACCAGTTTTTCAAGGCATACTGCACCGAAAAGAATGTTTTAAATTATTCTCCTCTANAAAGATCGTTTTCTGTTTTAAAACGCGTGAAAAACTATCTCAGATCTTCATTGAGCGAAAACAAACTGAATGCTCTTGCGTTGCTGACTATAGAGTCAGATTTGTTTCTATCTATCGATTGTGAAGATATTATCCGCGAATTCGCAGCTGAAAAATCAAGACGTAAAGAACTGTGAAAAAGAAGTGTTTGAAAGAGGGTTTTTGTTGAATACCTTATCCATGCTGATGTCGAATTTGTTAATTCCGTTATGTATTTCATTATTAACGAACTATATTGTAATAAAGCACTGACAATAACAATCATATTTGATATATATAAATATTTTTTTTTTTCGTGAAAAAAGGGCGGCAAGTTATGAATTGCCTAGGGGCGGCAAATATTTAAATCCGCCACTGCATATATACATACTTACATGTATACCAACTTACATGCATACATGCTTATCCACTCACTTTGGTGTCATAAAGCGCCTTTTTAATGCGAATTTTGCATGTGCTGCCCCTCAGCTTTTAATTGCAATTGATTTGTTGCAAAAATTTTAAGGTGATCGCAGTTTTCGTATGTTGTTTCTGATCCTCGAAATCGTTTTTTTTTTCTTCCAACTTAATTGAAGTGCGCTTTTAAGTATTTTACATAAATTATGCTTAAGCTACATAAATGTAGGAATTGGTTTTGTTGTAATGAAAATATTTTAGAGATCTTTAATGTTTCCGCAAACCCAATGTAGGAGTCGTTTTTAAAGTATGCGGTCCTTTACAATGTGTTTAATTACTTGAGTACTTAAAAAAACGGCATTATTTTATCATTTATGTACGTCCTTAATGGCGTTGATATGTTTCACAAAAAACTGTTTAGTGTTTAAGAAACGTTTAGGCAAAAGTCTGAAGTAACGTTTATACTTGAGCTTCATTTTTTTATCCATAATTCTGTACTAATATGTATTACATATATTTCTTTAATTGCCTTTTTTGAAAGATGTAATCTTGAGAACGGCTTTCAAACACTACCAGTCCAGGATCCATTTTTTCGAAATCCTATTGAATAAAGCAGACATGAGAGCACTCTCTTCGCCGTTTGCTTTCATCAAAGCCCACAGAAAGCCAAGAAGCCGCAAATTTCTTTTTCGCTTTGATTCACAAAAAAAAGTTGTTTTCTTCACTAGCTATAAGTCTGCCTAGTGAATAATTCGCGAGCTGGATTCATCACTGGCCAGAGTGTATTATACTCTGTTAAAAACTCTCGCAAATCATCCGCCCTATAATTTCCTTATACCTATGTATGTATGTCCTTATGCCTTGAGACCACATATTAGTATAATTTTGAATTAATAAGAAATTGAGGCCAACTCTCTTCTATAGCCCTCCACAAGTTCCAACCTAGGCTGTGAAGAAGAGCGTACCTGGATTGCCCCTGGTCATCTAAGAAAATATTCACCTGCGACTGCGGGTCCTTTATGTATCTTACCGGCTCTTTAATTTCAAAAGGTTCCACCTGGAAAACGTTTGCATAGTTTGTTAGGCGTAAAGATAGCTTAAAATTGAATAAGTCGATAAGGAAAAAGCCCCCCACCCAGTGTTGCCAGATCTTGTTTTAAAAAACTGTAAATTTTCGAAAAAATTGAATTCTCGACAAAAAGGAGGAAAGTTTATAAAAATAACGTTCCTTAATTTTATTAAACATCAATAACAAAAAATGATTCATTTAAAACAAATTAACATAATATATATCGATGGCTCAGTGGAAGGTCAACCTATCTCGGCTGCCAGTTCAAAAACGCCCTATCTCAGAAAACTTTTCAAAAACGCCCTACTTCAGAATATGGTTGGCATGCCAGGGTTTCGAATTTCGTGCGGAGTTTGTATACTTAGTTGGGACATAAATACCGTTATTACCACATGACATATGAAAAGAGTTAGCCTTCAATTCTTAAGTCTGAAATGTAAAGATGTGATATTTTCAAAAAGCTCCGCCTGCTCGAGATTGGGCGCATGTTAGTCTACCGGTGTATAAAACTGTTTGAGGAGACTGGATATGTTAAA
Organism: Rhagoletis zephyria; assembly: GCF_001687245.7. Lineage (NCBI taxonomy): Eukaryota > Metazoa > Arthropoda > Insecta > Diptera > Tephritidae > Rhagoletis > Rhagoletis zephyria. The sequence goes on from NW_016157103.1 coordinate 923,939, forward strand.
GACCGCCACCGATCAGTCCCATCCATGAACAGTTCGAGCGCCGCAAGTCATTAAAGTTGAATTCAGTGGAATCCGTTCCGAAATCATGGCCCAGCGAAGAATGTCGAGCAAAAGTCCAACACTTTGGACTTGGGGATTTCAAACGTCATACCGGCGCAGCTTTGGAAAAAATAGGACAGGATAGATTAGGATAGGAATAGGAAAAAAAAAATTTACCGTACAGGAAAAATTTAACGAGCAAAATGATAGGATGTATTAGCGATCATCTATGGAAGTATCCGAACTGATTCCACTCATCGAAATAGTCATCATCTAGCTACAGTTATTGCTTGGTAGATTTTCTCTTAAAATGGGGTTACTGACTTGAATTTCCTTATTTTTAATTTTATAGTATAAAATGTGTAGAACAGTATGCATGTCACTACCAAGTAGGTCTTTGGTATGATATAGTCGGTACGCAAGTTTTTTAATCAATAAAAGGTAGTCTCAATATTTATGATGACATATCTTTCTAGTATTTATTCTAAAGCCCGCAATGTGTTTACGCTGATAGTAACTAAACTTTCGATGAAAAGATACATGGTGATAAATCGAGGTTGTGGAGGATCTCATAGGACTAATACTTTCGAAGATACTTGCAATTTTAGTAAAAAAAGTATTAATAATGTATTTATTAATTTTTATTTTTTGGCCACATGAAAAAACCGCCTGTAGATATCAAAAACAAAAAAACCGTGGAATCCGGTTTTGAAAAAACCGAGTCAATCACCCTAGTAATATGCAATTTTATTTATTAATTTTTAATTTTATAAGAATTCATAAGAATTTTACATTTACATTGACTTTGAGTACTGGCTACTCGTGGCAGTGATTCATTTTTAAAGCAACTTTAAGATACAAAATTTGTATCGAGGAAGCTCATAACCTATTTTGGTGAATTTTCGTTACGAAAAATTTTAAAACTAAAATCAACTTTACACCTAAATATTCCAATTATCAATAAATTATCATACGATATAAAACTTTCTTTTCTTTTTTCGTTGCAGAAAAACGAATACTTTTTTGGCACAAACATTTTCAGGGGTAAGTGTTCACTTTCTTTCTAAAAAACTTTTGTTTTTCAAATTTAAGGGTATTCCTAAAACGTTTATATGAAAATCTGCAACACATGATCTCAAAATCTAGCATTCTTTTCGCTTCAAGTGAATATTGTTAACAAAAAAAAATTCAAATAAATAATTTGTATTAAAAAAAATTTAATTGCAAAACTAAACTTACTTAAATAGATGTTCAAAAACCTCAAATACGTCTTAAATTGATTTTTGCAAATTTTTAACGAAAGTTTTCAAGTTAAAAAAAAAACACTAAAAAAAATTCTTAAAACAAAAACTACAAAAATTCACCACGCTCTAATTATAATTCTCAACGCCCAACGAAAGCCAAAAAAATCACGCAGCGGAATTCCATCAACGCATGCCGTCGCTATTAGCAGCTGCAGCCTGCAGCTAAAAACATTTTCGCTGTGCCGGCTGTTGTTATTGTTGGTTTTTAATTAAACTGATATGGAAACATACATATGCACATGCTAGCGCAAAAACATACATACATACATACATGCAGCAACAGCTGCTCTGGTATTTGGCATAGCTTCGGGGCTGCCACTCGCCCTGCTTACCAGCAATCAAACAAGCAACCCCTCTTTACAAATGAAAAACTGTTTTCTTAACTATCCGGCGGATTGATAAATTTATGAGACACTTAACGATGTAAGGTTAAATTTTTTTGGCAGTTGTAAGAATCATAAGACTGTTGAAGGAAAGCCTTGCAAGAGGATCTTTCTCTGTAACTAGAAAAAGTTGTTAGGAAGATTTTTATTAGAGGCTACAAATATTTTCCCACGACTTTCTAAATTTTGAATATTGCTCTTAGATTATAAATTTATTTAAAATCCAAGTCAACGCTCTTTATGATCTAGAAAAAGTTATTGCGTTTTAAGAGAGATTGAGTTTGCGCTTAAAACTCTGAAATTAAAATAAAAATACCTAAAGTATTTTAAGGCCTACCAGTTTTTCAAACTAATAGAAATTGCGGCACGTCAAATGGCTTTTCAGTACTGACCAGAAGTAACATTTACAGATTTCAAATATATACAGCACTAAGAAGGCTGTTACTCAATTCAATAGTTACGATCCCGTACCCACTCCAAACTCCCTAGTTTATGCCAGATCTTAACAGATCTAAATCGATATCGTACTCGCTCTCATCAGCTATTTTTTTTTTTCGTTTGACAGTTTAGAGCGAGCAATATGGGATCACATAAGTATAAGCAATTCTCACGAGTGGTTTTTTTAGTGTCACTCCCTTCTCTTGCCAGGAAAAAAAACGCTAAAGCATTCTTCTTGCATATACATACATATTTCAATCAATGGAGTTCCAGACACAAGTATGTAAAATAGAAAGTAAATAAAGTATCGGCGAAAAAGCACCGAAATTACAAATTTTTTCACTGTCACTCGAAAAAACCAGAATAGTTTTTTTTATAACTTTGGGAAGTTTTCAAATAGAATGTTCATATTAGAGACAATGGACGTTGGCATCAAACACAACATATCTGTGAAGTTTCAAGAGTGTGCCACCAAAAAAATGACAGCATGCAGAATATCTGTCGCAGCTATTTGGTAATTTTTAAAATTTTATGAATTTTTAATTTTAACGAAACAAGCGAATCGTGTGCCACCAAATGAAAAATCGAAATTTATTCTTAAATTGTTATATACAAGAAAGTAATATACACCGTGGCGACGAATGTTACCCAGTTTTTTTTTTAGAAATAAAAGGGTCCTTTAAAGATTTTGCGAAAAAAGTATTTTATTGTTAATTTCCCACAGATTTTGCTTAAGTTGCATTAATTGGTTTTTGTGGTAGACAAAGTTCTGTCCCGTCCACGTCCGGTTGTTGTGTGCCTAGAACGGCATTCACAGGCCGGGAGTCTACATAACTCGAGACTGATTGCCTGTGAATGCCGTTCAGGGCCTGTCGGTAGGCTGACGGGTCCAGAGGTTGTTTAATGAACCTCTGGACTTCGTCCGTCAGTTCGCAGATATGCCTCCTGACGTGCTTTGGCGAGGGCTCTTCTACAAGCAGCTGCTTGTTAGGATGACCACGTCTGTACCTCCCCACAAGGAACTGCTTGCAGAGCATTGTGTTGTTCCCCTTGACTGGGAGCATCTGGGCCTCGTCGTGCAAGTGGTGTTGGGGCATCATCAGGAGGCATCCGGTCGCTGTTCGTAGTGCCGTATTCTGGGAGGCCTGTAACTTCATCCACTGCGTGCTGCTAGTCCCAGGTGACCACACGGGCGCTGCATATTTCTTTGTCTTTGCCCCCAAGTGCTGCCGGCCAGCGACTTGAGCACATTGTTGCGGCTCTGTAATTTGTAGACAATTGCGGTTGTATGCGCCGAGAAGGAGATCAAACTATCGAAGGTAACTCCGAGGATTTTCGGGTTATTCACCGTCGGTATTGTTACGCCGTAGATTTCGCAGGAGATAGGACAAGACTCCTTGCAGTAAAGAAGCGAAAAAGTACGGCGAGGTAACCGTTTACTTTCGAGCACATGTCATCAATTCCATTCCCAGACGCCATATGCTCGTCTAACATTGTGCTGTAAAACCCTCTGTAATATCTGCATATTTTAGTGCCAAAAAGTGCTCCTGCTTAATACGAAGCAAAGCTGACATTTCGCACACATAGATTTACATATTTTGACTATATTTTTGCAAAGAATGGTTTAATAAAATAACGGACATATAACTTTTGACTACATTGAAAAAAGTTACCCAAACTGTACCTCTAGCAGTGCGCTGTAAATCTCTATGTAATTTTCCACTTTCTGTAAGCCTAAAAATTGCGCTAGTTTTTATGCAACGTGGCGGAAAATTTTCACAGTTACGTTTACGTATTAGTACTACAATCTCGTCAAACATTTTTGAAATCACATCATTGCAACATATTTTCGGACAGCCTTTATAGTTATCCAAATTGTACATATCTGTCTAATATTGGGCTATAAAGGCCTCTGTAATCTGTTTACTAAAAAATACAACTTTTTGTTAAAATGGAGTACTAAAATTTCACACTTTATAGCCCCAGTTCTATCAAAAAAAAATTCAATTTAGCATATACAATATCAATTTTATTGCCTTAAAACCAGTCACCCAAAAAAACCTTGTCTAACATTGCGCGAAACAACGCTCTGTAAAGTTTACCTACATTTGGCCGCTTCAAAATGCACTTTCTTTTGAAGATAGACAACTGAAATTTCACATACTTATTTCTACATGTAGTTACAATATTTTTACAAAAAAATTATTGCAATCGGGTATCTGCAACAACAGTTTTTTATGTGTCTAAGGTAGTAACACAAAATGTGCCTGCCTAACATTGCGCTGTACAACCTACTGCATTTCGCATACTTTCGAACGCTTAAAAATGCTGTTGGTTTTTGAGCTACAGCCACCAATCGTAAAAAGAATGCAACTTAAATTTTCGACTTCCTAACTGACAAAAATAATAAAAATCTTTCTACCGCAAGCGCTACTTTAGCTGCGTTTAAAAATACATTACCGCCGCATTTAGCTAACAACATTAAGCGCTGCAACCTACTATTAAGCAACATGTTGAGCAACAGCGGCTGTATAGCTGAGGCTGTTAATGTTGCAGTGAGCTGCTAGGTGGAGCATAAATGTTGCTAATAGCATTTATGCGGCGATCGTTTAAAGATTTTCTTTTGTTGTTGTTTTTATGCTTCTAAATGCTGGTTTATTTTGCAGCAATAATATTTTCTTGCACAAGCCTTAGAAAATTAAATAATTTCATTATGAAATACTCAAAAAATATTAAATATAATAAATCAAAAAATATCACTGGGTTATATGTAACTTACATTGCACTGCTGTTGCGGTAGTTTGCGCGCTGCTGCTACTGCATTTTGCAAACCTTGTTCGCTGGTTTTTTTTATAGCTGGCTTGAAATTTTTTATGCGTACAGTTATATTTTTCAATTGTTTCAGCAATATTTTTTCAAGTTTTTTTCTAATTTGTTTTATTGGTTTTTGTTCTTTTGTTTATTTTACAAGTCACTAGTGTTTTGTAATTTCACACCACAAAAAAGTTAAATATTCTTAGCAGCACTTAACTCGCTCGCGCACACACTGGTTGACTGCCAGGCGGCCGGCTACACTCGCTGGAGCGCTATCGAGTTTTTTTCTTTTGGATTTTTTTTGTTCTTGTTTGATTTTTTGTTTTTTCTTTTATGTTAAAAATAAGTTCGCAATCTTTGCTTTTCGTACGATTTATTCGTTTAATTACTCGTCGGTTTTTAATGTTGCTTTTTGCTTACTTATTTATTACTAATTTGTGTTGCTTGTGCGTTGTAATACTTTCTTGTTTTTTTTTGCTTCTTTTGCATTTTAATACTTTGTTTCTTTGTTTTCAACTCAAATTTTTGGTATAATTAAACTCAATTGAACTCAAAAACAATGTCGTAGAATCGAACGTAACTAAAGAGTCTAACGAATTTTGATGTGTGACGAATTTTGCTGCTGCCTCCGCGGCGCGTCAAAAGCGCAAATAAATCATTATTTTTTACTATATTTTTTTATTTGCTTTTTTCGGCGTAAAACGCTGCCCGTTGTCGACACTTCGCAGTTTTTTATTTGCTCCGCTTTGCTGCTCCGTGTTGGGGCCGTTGGCTTTTCGCAAAAATTCAAATTTTGAATTTTTTATTGTTCAACGCGCGCGCTTTAGGTCGCTTTTCGCTCGAATGCTTTCAAAGCTTTACGCGTCGTGGTTGTGTCGCGCGCGTCACGTTTTTAGTTTTGTTAATTTTTTTTTTGGAAGTGTTGTTTTCTTTCTTGTATAAAAATAAATGCAACTCAAAATTTTTTGCTTCGATTTTTTTCTTCTTTAATTTTCACACAATTCAAATAATAAACTCATGAATTTGTAACGTTTGCCGAAATTTTGTTTTCTTGCTTAATTTTTTGTCCTTTTTTGTTGCCATAAATTTTTGTGTTTTTTGCTTACTTTTTGCCGAAAAGTTTTTGTGTTTTTGTTGCGTTTTGCCAAAAAATTTTTATTTGCCGAAATATTTTTGGCCATAAATTGAATTAAACTCAAAATGAAAAAACTGAGGAGAGGCGCTAAAAGCTAAAAAACTGCGCTCAGCTCGCTCGATCGCCCGTTTGCCAAGCTGCCCGCGAGTCCTTCTTTCCGGTCCGGCGTTCCAAATACAAATGAAACTGGTCGCGGCCGGCGCATGTAGCCAAGGCGCATTAGCATGAACGGGCGCTGACAATTCAAAAAACAAAAAAAAAATACCAACCACAGCTTACGCACACTCTCCAGTACACGCGCACACATACAACAACACTCACACACACACTTGCATACATCAACGCCAAAGCGAAAGCAGTGGAGGCAAAAGGGCAAAAGCGAATGGGCAAGCAAAGCAACATTGCCAATTGAGTCGAACTCATCGACGAAGCGTCCGTCAAAAAGTCGGCCAATTGGTTGGTCGGCTAGTCGGCTGGTTGGTCGTCGTATTCGGCGCCAATTCGTTTGATTGTTGCTGGTCGTTTGCTCGCTCGGTGGTTGCGGCTCGTTGGCATTCGTTCGATGCCGGCGCAGCAGTAGCCGCAGCCAAACAACCACTGTTTGAATGATGGCGCTTTAAAAGTGGGGAAGCATTGGCAGAAACAGCAGTGAATTTGCGAGTTTGGATGTGTATGAATGTCTATGAGTGTGTGTGTGTGCGTGAGCGCAGTGGGCAATGAGGATGACTGTGAAGCACAGTGCGAATGCTTCATTTTGTTGAGGTGGTAGTGGCGATGGCGACGGCGGAAGCGACAGCGATGACAGGAGTTGTGCAGCACTGGTCAGCTGCTTCTGTAGCGACAGTTGTTCCAGCTCTTCACATATTCAATGTTTGCTTTGGTTAAAATCGCACTTATATGCATATCCGTGCGCTTATGTTTGCGCGTGCTTCATTTTTTTTTCGTTCGTCTCTGCATACATTTTTATGAATTCTTTTGCTCTTTATACACTTTTTACTATCTTAGCATTCGTTGGCTTCTTCATGATCCTCAAAAATGTGCTTCTCTACTCGTTATTTCACACCTTTGCTCATTCTTAGTGCCAACTTCGCTGCGACTATCTACTCATTCCCGATATGTACTCTAATTCGATTTTTCACACTCACTCTCCATCTGTCCTCACTCAAGCCCAACATTTGCCTTCTACTATTTTCTCTGCCTTCTTTGACTCGCTGTACAATCCATTTTTAACTAAAATTCTTCCACTTAACTTCAGTACAATCGCTCTGCTTACCAATTAGATCTCTGCTTCTACTCTACTCTACTTGTTCACTCAAGCAGCATTAAAAACGTGTTACCTCTCGAAATCATTATTGTCATTAGCAAACTCATAATCATCAATGAGATTCATTTTAAACTTCATTAACATCTTCATTATTACCAACATTTCATACTAATCTGAATTCCTCGTCTGTAATGCCAGCAGTATTGCCCGTAAGCATAGTCAAGAAGTAACTAACAGCCAGTAAATAGCAGCTAACAGCCAACTAGTAGCACCAGAGAATGTTAATGTTCTTTTAAAGGGGGGCAACGCTGGTGATTAATGTTCTATTAACATTCTCTGGTATTATCATGCTGTTAATAGCAGTACAGTAACATAGGTAGTAAATTTAAAGCATACACAAAGGCACTGTGAACAAAATGATCATTTATTCCACATTGCTTCAATCAAGTGGCCTTGGTGGTGTTTATAATCAATATAAAAAACTAATCAATTCAAACCTTTTTTGATAAGAATCGAAAAGTAAATTTCGCATTAATCTCTACTAACACCTCACCTTATCATCGCCGTTTTCGTCGCTTTATACTACATACATATGTATCTAACAAAACACACTCGGTTTTTTAATATGGCCCTCAGCAACGATGACTTTGGAAGTGCGCATATATAATCGCCGCGAAACAAGCTGGAAAGGAACGCAAATGGTACCGTAGAAGAATGTATAAGGACGAAGCTCACATTCCTCTACGTTACCAAGATAAAGTGAGAACAGTAATAAGGCAGCTTAAAAACAGCAAGGCCCCTGGAAACGATGGTATACCGGCTGAGCTGTTCAAATTCGGCGGCGAAAAGCTGGCCGGGCAAATGTACCAGCTATTAAACAGAGCTTGGTCTTATGAATACATGCCCAAAGATTGGAATCTCAGTGTACTTTGCCTTCTTAATATTGCATACAAGATCCTGTCGACTATATTTACTGTTTGAAAGACTGAAGCCCTTAATGAACCAACTGAATGGACCTTATGAGTGTGGCTTAAGACCTGGTAAGTGTACCATTTACCAGACTTTTACAACGCGTCAAGCACACACCATCTTTTGGTTGATTTTAAACACATCCAAATTGGAAAGATACAAGGCGATCACATCACATGCGATTTTTTCAATCTGATGCTGGAAATCACAAGCAAAGAGCAAGACAAAGTAAAAAGTATTCGCGTATTGGGACACACGTCACTGTTGCCAGTCATAACTTTGAAGTAGTTAAGGACATAATGGAAGCACCAAATGCAGAAGGCCTATCCGCACTTGAGAAGGCCAACTGGCGCAAATCCACAAAGGAGAGAGGCAACTGGCGAAGCTTTTTGATCTTGAGCCAAACCGACAAACGGTCGTAGTGCCAAATAAGAAGAAGAAGAAACAATTTTGGACTGCACTTGGCCGACCTCACCTCCAGTTGGAAAACCTGGAAGAAATAGAACTATTAATTATTGATGGGAAAGCATGTAGTCACCATTGAAAACGGATATAAAGTACGTAGGAGTGATTCTATACGCTATCTTCTCAAAGAATCGGGCCCTTAGTTTTTCCTTCTTTTCCTTAAAATCGAATCAAAGGTGAGTGGCTATTTCACGGCATTGGCGCTCCACACATTTGCTAAGTACTTGGCCGAGCTTCTTCTTCGATTTCTGACGTGCCTCTTGATATGGTGACACCAGCCAGTAAGATCTGTTAACTTCATCAGTGGGGCCTTAAATAACGTTTTACAATGGCTTACAGAATAACCAAATGAACTTTTACTCTGTAATCGAAGCTTATTCATGACAAAACAAATAGTGCACACCAAGAGTATTGTGTTTGGTCTATCTGCTCGCTGATTAGCTCATCTATCAGCTTATCTATAAGCTTTCCGTGTGTATGAGGCACAAAGCTGGACATTTGCGTAGAAGGTGCTTAACCGTTTCCTGACTTTTACTTTTTCGAAACTTTGTCTTTTTGGTTTAGATTTATAAGATTTTCGTATACTCGTGGCCTTAATGAGCCATGGGAGAATCTCAATCTGAAAAAATTGTATTACAAAATAGGACCTGTTCAAATACAGTCTTAGATTAGCTTAAGAGGCCATGTGTGGAATATTCTATACCTTCACACGGATCCAGAATTGTCCATTGTGAGTGACCTCTTTAAGTGAGTGTCAGCAGGAGACACGTACATATCTATAATAGAAAGTTAGTTTCAAGTCATTATTCTACTGACCCAATTACTATCTCCCATTAAGCCGAGTAGATCCAACTCTTCCACCTCTGCTACCTTGCCCAGACTGTTGAAGAAGCGTGAACGCAAGTGCTTCAGTCGCTTTGTCTGTAGACTCTTCTTCATGCTCATCGTGGCAGCCTCTGCAGAGGGTACTTGTTGGTATTCGCCAGCGTTGAAGCACTGGTGCTATAGCACAGTGTCTTTTTCCTGCTAAGCCGCGGCCGCCTTCTCTAAAGATCACCGCTTAGAAGACACCGCAGTCGTTCGGTAGACGAAAGGACCGGTTGATTTGCAGGTCTTTCGAGTAGACACCGGCTCCGGTTCCTTGATCTATCTTTTAACCGTCAGTGTATATGGATATACCTACCTA
>NW_016157103.1:935856-940731 GCF_001687245.7 Rhagoletis zephyria
TTTTTTCACTTGTATTATACTGCTAGAGATCTCTTGGCTCCCTCCTCTATGATTCCCGTATTCTCCTGGTTTTAAAATCTCCAGAATTTCGTCCACCACCAGGAGCCGCTTGAGGCGTGTCCCTAGTAGTTTTCCTACTCACAGATCCTGTGCCTTTAGTGGCGTTGATTATTCTGCACTTGAGAATGGAGTCAATCCATGCCACCATAGGACGCTGAATACCTAATTTAAGCTACCGTTTCACTCATTTGAGCAAGACTTATTTTAATTTATTTCATTATTATTTAATTGCTTTCCTTTATTATATTTTTTTTTTCTAACAAGTTTATCTTAAATCAATTCCATCGCATTGATTAATTTTTCCGATTATGTTCAGCCATATTAAATACTTCCTCTATTTGCTTATTAGCAGCACTCATTCTTCTAACTGCGTATACAGCACATTTCCTTATTATCCTATTTGCAACAGCTTAACACTTCTTAGGCATTTCTTTTAAAATACTATGAATGCACAATTATCAACATTGTGCGTTTCGCAGCTGCCCTTACTCAAGTTTCCATGCAAATGCAGTTTACCTTTGCCATCAGATTGTGGATTTTTCTGCATCGCTGCAGGCGAAGTATAGCAGCTGATATATGTATGTACATAGATATGTGTATACATGTAGGTAGCTTTGGGAAATAATTAGAAGAGGTAATGAATCACACAAAACAAGATAAGAAAATAAGGGCAAACAAAGCAGAAGTAGCATCAATTTAAAGGATTTTAAAGATATTTGGGTTTCAAAACAATGCTGGACGTTTTTAAGAAGCATTTTCCAGACAATCTTCTACTCTGTAAATATTCATATATTTTTTAAATCAAAATTTCTTCTAACTGTTATTTAAATATATGTAGATTTGTCTTTAACAATCCTTTTGCGATTCATTGGAAAGGCGCAATTTTTTCTGGCTTGTGCAGCTATGTACATTGGGGTGGTCCTTAAAAAATCAAATGAACGATTTTTTTCAGTCTCACTCTCTTAATCGGTATTGACACGGTCACAGATATCACATAGAAAGTTTGGTTCCGATTGGAGACGGTTAAGGCGTGTCGCACAGGGAGCAAATTACAAATTCCTCTATAGAGAGTCAAAAAATTAAAATTATTATTATTTTTTTTTTACATGTAATCACCCAAAATATCACCCAGATGCCTCTATGAACTCAAAAAATTATAAATATATATATATTTTTTTTTCAATTAGATCCAAAATCGATACAACCATATCACATATAAATTTTGGTCCCGTTTGGAGTCGGTTACGACGTCTTCGTAGGGTAATGTTAACGTTGACCCCTTTCCGATACGCTTTAACCGCCACCAATTGGGACCATAATGTATATGTGATATCTTCGACTATAGTAGCATCGGCGTAGGTCTTGAGGCTTACGAAATCTGAGGTATAAATTTGCTTCCTACATTTAAGGACCACCCTAATGTACATATATGTCTCCCAAAACTCCGCTACCAGTCTATTATTACTTTATTCATAGATTTTTCCACCTGCGTCCTGGCTTCAATATTCTTGAAAGGGTAGTCAGTGTTGAAATTATATTGGACTGCATGACTTTTGCTTTCAACAAACGCCCCATATAGTACTTTATTATCATTCATTGCTTAACTTCGCATATTTTATTTACCGGTTTTTTTTCCTGAATATTTGCTTTGCCGGCACTTGAATCATATTTTTGTACTACAATCTATTCATGTTCAGCCATGCGCCGCTCGTACATAGTCATGTGTTGGTACCATGTGTATCACATGTCGCACAGTTTGTTCCAGTCGCAAAGCTAGCAAATAGTCACACGAAATTTGGTATGCTCTGCATGTCTGCGCTGCGACACTGCAGTGGAGTTATTGTGCTTCTAATATACTTAGCATGGGAATCCATAGGATGATGATGCCATCATCGATCAACTTAGCGAATATTAGCGGAAGTCTATGCCAGCGTTTAGAGGCTGAATACAAAAGAAATTTAAAAAAAAAAAATTATTTTATAAGGAGGAGCTAAATTTCACAATTTTACTATTTAGTCCATAGCCCTTAGTTTTTTTCTACATAATCATATATATTCATGTGTAGATCTCGATTCTCTCTCTCTCTCTTAGGGCTCTAACTAAAAATACTGTCAGCGAATATAGTGACGTTCCCTGACAGATACTATTAGACAAGCCGCCTTAAAGACACTGCAGTTATCAGGCAGACGTTACGATTGATTTGAAGGTCTTTGTGGTACAGACCCGAGCAGTCTTCTTTTTCCATCTTAGAGCCATAGGTGTAGATGGAAATACCATCATTTACCGCAAGGAGACCACCTTCCCAATCTTCCCGGGTTGGAAATTGTATGGGAATTTTAAAACTAAAATCCCAGGATGACGTGAGGTAATCAGTTTCGACATCTAAGTCGGCCTTGAATCCGTTACGCTGTCCAGTATTTACCTGGTGCTTTCCACGAGACTAGCGCTCCCTAGGTTAAAATCGGTCGGATGACTGTGGTGTATATACCGTGAATAATATGCGGTGACAGGCCCCAGTTTTTTCCGAAAGACGTTTTTACAGGTATAGTACGCTGCTAGACCCTTCTTTGCTCTTTCCTCTACGTTGCGCCTCCACGTAAGTTTGGAGTCAAGGATAATACCGAAGTATTTCGCATCGGAGTTAAGGTACATACTGTCCTGTCCAGCTTTGGTAAGTGGAATTGCGGAATTTTTGTTTTCCTTGTGCACAAGACAAGTTAAGTTCCGGTTTAGAAGGGTTAACTCCTTCCCTATTTTGTTTTGCCCAGTTGGAAACACTGCCCGGTGCCGATTCCATCAGCTCACTAATTGTTGGCAAGAATTTACCGGAAATTAGTATATCCAAGTCATCAGCGCAGGCAACTACCTTCGTTCTCCTAACTTTAAAGCTTTCTAGCAGTTCATTTGGTACCAATATCTACAGCAGGGGTGATAATGACAGACTCTGTGCCTACAGTTGCGTTGATTACTCTGCTTTTCATCATCGATTACATCCACGCAACTATACCCCGCTGGATGCCGTGTCTCTCTAGAACCCTGCTAATTGCTAAGAAGCTGGCTAGTGTGTATTAACTGTATTTCAGTGACATTTCAATAGTACCTACCACTTCGTGGAGAGCGCCAGTTGACGTATGTCCAAGCGTAGTTCTGGACCTCCTCATTCAGTTCGTAGAGATGCCTTCTGATGTGCTTTGGTGCATCAACTTATTGCCTGTTCGAGTGTTCACGTCTATAGCAACCGAAAGGTTACTAGGACCAGCTGCGTCTCACTGTGTAGATGATGTTCAGGCAATATAAGAAGGCATCCTGTAGCTGTACGGAGTGCATTGTAGCAAGTCTGAAGCTTTGTCCACTGCGCCTTTTTTGTACTCGGCAGCCACACAGGTACTACATAGTTTAGAACCGGCCAGTCAATTGACCTTTATGTTGCCAACATTGTCATTAGCCTAAGTGCTACCGGCGAGCGATTTGGGGGCTTTGTGCTTTATTGGCAATGGCAGGCTATTGAATGTTACCCCAATAATTCTCGGCTTGTTCACTTCGGAATCAGAACGTCATCGATGTGCATTCTCAGCTGTAGTCTAACCTGCCTGGAGGAAGTTATCGGGATTCGAGAAACCAGAAAAACAACTAGTTTGACTAAGAACGGCAGTTACAGAAAACAAAGACGTAGCCTACTGCGACCAGTAACGACCTGAGTTTCAGAACACCCTCAAGCTATGGTGGAAATGCTTCCCGCTGACTGATACCGGCGAAGGAAAGCACGGAGTCAATGTAGACTCGGATCCCTCGTAAAAGTATTGTAATTTCATTGGCAGGCGAGATAAAGGATTTTGAAGAACAGTTAGATGATTACAAAGTCAAAGCAAAGCAGAAAATAAAATAGATTTATGGTGGAAGATTTTGTACAGAGCAACAGCGAATCTAAGCCAAAGAATTGAGACAAAGATTGCAAGCTACCATTTTTGACAGGTATCATTTCTAAAAGTTCTGATCATAATAAAATTAAAGTTAAAATTTTCCAACATTTTGCAAACGTTCACCAATCCAATCTCCTAAACTTTTCAAACGTCCTCAAGGTAAGCAAATTTATCACCTGTCCCGAGGACACTGCGCTAGCACTCACTCTCACTCCGATTTAGTACAACTAATTCCATTGACATTTCGCGATTTCTTTCATTTTATTTTTTTGCTGTTTGTTGTGTTGTGAAAAAGTAAATAAACCCTTCAAGGTGTTGAAAAATTCACTTGTAAATATCCCAAATCAAAACACACTCAAAAATTTACATAATTTTCACGAACACGAACAGCACGTGTGTGGACGAGCGAACAATAAAAAAAGAGCAGTAATAATAATACATAAAACAAAAAAATAAAAATAAAAAGGGACCAAGCCGCGGACATATGAGTAGTGACGAAAGGGATCGCCAGCCAGGCAAACGGACAGACATCGGTGCATATGAGTTGAAAGGGACACTTACTCGTAACAAGACGACAGACAAATTGTCGAAATCCCTTAACGACTTAACGAAGGGCGAAAACAAAAACGAAGCAGAAAAAAACAAAAACAAAACAAAAATTGCAAAAGTGAAATAAAAAGGAATTGAATAACATTGCTAATACAAAAAGACAATAAAGCAATAAAAATAAAAACGCGACATGGCAAACAAATCGACATAATGTTTTGTCACAACGCGAATGAAGGCGGGCATACGTATTCACACACACTGGAAGCGGAGAGATACTATGTGAAAAAGCAAAAATATGCAGTCATTGCGAGAATCGCAACGAATAAGTGGGAAAATTGAAAAAAGT
>NW_016157103.1:943733-958800 GCF_001687245.7 Rhagoletis zephyria
CAAATAAGAAGAAGAAGAAACAATTTTGGACTGCACTTGGCCGACCTCACCTCCAGTTGGAAAACCTGGAAGAAATAGAACTATTAATTATTGATGGGAAAGCATGTAGTCACCATTGAAAACGGATATAAAGTACGTAGGAGTGATTCTATACGCTATCTTCTCAAAGAATCGGGCCCTTAGTTTTTCCTTCTTTTCCTTAAAATCGAATCAAAGGTGAGTGGCTATTTCACGGCATTGGCGCTCCACACATTTGCTAAGTACTTGGCCGAGCTTCTTCTTCGATTTCTGACGTGCCTCTTGATATGGTGACACCAGCCAGTAAGATCTGTTAACTTCATCAGTGGGGCCTTAAATAACGTTTTACAATGGCTTACAGAATAACCAAATGAACTTTTACTCTGTAATCGAAGCTTATTCATGACAAAACAAATAGTGCACACCAAGAGTATTGTGTTTGGTCTATCTGCTCGCTGATTAGCTCATCTATCAGCTTATCTATAAGCTTTCCGTGTGTATGAGGCACAAAGCTGGACATTTGCGTAGAAGGTGCTTAACCGTTTCCTGACTTTTACTTTTTCGAAACTTTGTCTTTTTGGTTTAGATTTATAAGATTTTCGTATACTCGTGGCCTTAATGAGCCATGGGAGAATCTCAATCTGAAAAAATTGTATTACAAAATAGGACCTGTTCAAATACAGTCTTAGATTAGCTTAAGAGGCCATGTGTGGAATATTCTATACCTTCACACGGATCCAGAATTGTCCATTGTGAGTGACCTCTTTAAGTGAGTGTCAGCAGGAGACACGTACATATCTATAATAGAAAGTTAGTTTCAAGTCATTATTCTACTGACCCAATTACTATCTCCCATTAAGCCGAGTAGATCCAACTCTTCCACCTCTGCTACCTTGCCCAGACTGTTGAAGAAGCGTGAACGCAAGTGCTTCAGTCGCTTTGTCTGTAGACTCTTCTTCATGCTCATCGTGGCAGCCTCTGCAGAGGGTACTTGTTGGTATTCGCCAGCGTTGAAGCACTGGTGCTATAGCACAGTGTCTTTTTCCTGCTAAGCCGCGGCCGCCTTCTCTAAAGATCACCGCTTAGAAGACACCGCAGTCGTTCGGTAGACGAAAGGACCGGTTGATTTGCAGGTCTTTCGAGTAGACACCGGCTCCGGTTCCTTGATCTATCTTTTAACCGTCAGTGTATATGGATATACCTACCTAAGCTACTGACAGTCCTGCGTCCCGTTCTTCTCTGGCCGATAACCTAATGGGTGTCTTCGTACAGAAGTTCCAAACCTGCGTAATGTAATCAGTGCTGGCTTCTATGTAAGCTTTAATTTCATCAAGACGCCTCCTTTTTATTTCATTGCCTGCTACGTATTGGCTTCTCTGAGAGCCTGAGAGCGCTCTTAAAGGCCGTACCATAGATGAAAATATGCAGGGGTTGCTAATGAAATATCATGAGTTGCGCTACTCACTGCCCCGATATGGCAAGACATGCGAGTCTGTGCACTTTTCCTGTTATTCCCTTTGTCTAGAGCTCTCCACCATGCTAAGAACCCGAGGGGTTGCAATTGGTCTGATGACTGTAGTGTACGTACGGTGATAGTCCCCATTTCTTTACAAAGGTCCTTTTTTCACTTGTATTATGCTGCTAGAGATCTCTTGGCTCCCTCCTCTATGATTCCCGTATTCTCCTGGTTTTAAAATCTCCAGAATTTCGTCCACCACCAGGAGCCGCTTGAGGCGTGTCCCTAGTAGTTTTCCTACTCACAGATCCTGTGCCTTTAGTGGCGTTGATTATTCTGCACTTGAGAATGGAGTCAATCCATGCCACCATAGGACGCTGAATACCTAATTTAAGCTACCGTTTCACTCATTTGAGCAAGACTTATTTTAATTTCTTTCATTATTATTTAATTGCTTTCCTTTATTATATTTTTTTTTCTAACAAGTTTATCTTAAATCAATTCCATTGATTAATTTTTCCGATTATGTTCAGCCATATTAAATACTTCCTCTATTTGCTTATTAGCAGCACTCATTCTTCTAACTGCGTATACAGCACATTTCCTTATTATCCTATTTGCAACAGCTTAACACTTCTTAGGCATTTCTTTTAAAATACTATGAATGCACAATTATCAACATTGTGCGTTTCGCAGCTGCCCTTACTCAAGTTTCCATGCAAATGCATTTTACCTTTGCCATCAGATTGTGGATTTTTCTGCATCGCTGCAGGCGAAGTATAGCAGCTGATATATGTACGTAGATATGTGTATACATGTAGGTAGCTTTGGGAAATAATTAGAAGAGGTAATGAATCACACAAAACAAGATAAGAAAATAAGGGCAAACAAAGCAGAAGTAGCATCAATTTAAAGGATTTTAAAGATATTTGGGTTTCAAAACAATGCTGGACGTTTTTAAGAAGCATTTTCCAGACAATCTTCTACTCTGTAAATATTCATATATTTTTTAAATCAAAATTTGTTCTAACTGTTATTTAAATATATGTAGATTTGTCTTTAGCAATCCTTTTGCGATTCATTGGAAAGGCGCAAGTTTTTCTGGCTTGTGCAGCTATGTACATTGGGGTGGTCTTTAAAAAATCAAATGAACGATTTTTTTCAGTCTCACTCTCTCAATCGGTATTGACACGGTCACAGATATCACATAGAAAGTTTGGTTCCGAAAATCTGATGTTAAAATTTGCTTCCTACATTTAAGCACCATCCTAATGTACATATATGTCTCCCAAAACTCCGCTACCAGTCCACTATTACTTTATTCATAGATTTTCCCACCTGCGTTCTGGCTTCAATATTCTTGAAAGGGTAGTCAGTATTGAAATTATATTGGACTGCATGACTTTTGCTTTCAACAAACGCCCCATATAGTACTTTATTATCATTCATTGCTTAACTTCGCATATTTTATTTACCGGTTTTTTTTCCTGAATATTTGCTTTGCCGGCACTTGAATCATATTTTTGTACTACAATCTATTCATGTTCAGCCATGCGCCGCTCGTACATAGTCATGTGTTGGTACCATGTGTATCACATGTCGCACAGTTTGTTCCAGTCGCAAAGCTAGCAAATAGTCACACGAAATTTGGTATGCTCTGCATGTCTGCGCTGCGGCACTGCAGTGGAGTTATTGTGCTTCTAATATACTAAGCATGGGAATCCATATGATGATGATGCCATCATCGATCAATTTAGGGAATATTAGCGGAAGTCTATGGCAGCGTTTAGAGGCTGAATATAAAAGGAATAAAACTAAAAAATGATTTTATGAAGAGGAGCTAAATTTCACAATTTTACTTTTAGTCCATAGCCCTTAGTTTTTGTCTACATAACCTACAGACCCGAGCAGTCTTCTTTTTCCATCTTAGAGCCATAGGTGTAGATGGAAATACCATCATTTACCGCAAGGAGACCACCTTCCCAATCTTCCCGGGTTGGAAATTGTATGGGAATTTTAAAACTAAAATCCCAGGATGACGTGAGGTAATCAGTTTCGACATCTAAGTCGGCCTTGATTCCGTTACGCCGTCCAGTATTTACCTGGTGCTTTCCACGAGACTAGCGCTCCCTAGGTTAAAATCGGTCGGATGACTGTGGTGTATATACCGTAATATGCGGTGACAGGCCCCAGTTTTTTCCGAAAGACGTTTTTACAGGTATAGTACGCTGCTAGACCATTCTTTGCTCTTCCCTCTACGTTGCGCCTCCACGTAAGTTTGGAGTCAAGGATAATACCGAAGTATTTCGCATCGGAGTTAAGGTACATACTGTCCTGTCCAGCTTTGGTAAGTGGAATTGCGGAATTTTTGTTTTCCTTGTGCACAAGACAAGTTAAGTTCCGGTTTAGAAGGGTTTACTCCTACCCTATTTTGTTTTGCCCAGTTGGAAACACTGCCCGGTGCCGATTCCATCAGCTCACTAATTGTTGGCAAGAATTTATCGGAAATTAGTATATCCAAGTCATCAGCGTAGGCAACTACCTTCGTTCTCCTAACTTTAAAGCTTTCTAGCAGTTCATTTGGTACCAATATCTACAGCAGGGGTGATAATGACAGACTCTGTGCCTACAGTTGCGTTGATTACTCTGCTTTTCATCATCGATTACATCCACGCAACTATACCCCGCTGGATGCCGTGTCTCTCTAGAACCCTGCTAATTGCTAAGAAGCTGGCTAGTGTGTATTAACTGTATTTCAGTGACATTTCAATAGTACCTACCACTTCGTGGAGAGCGCCAGTTGACGTATGTCCAAGCGTAGTTCTGGACCTCCTCATTCAGTTCGTAGAGATGCCTTCTGATGTGCTTTGGTGCATCAACTTATTGCCTGTTCGAGTGTTCACGTCTATAGCAACCGAAAGGATCAGCTGCGTCTCACTGTAGCTGTACGGAGTGCTGCATTGTAGCAAGTCTGAAGCTTTGTCCACTGCGCCTTATTTGTACTCGGCAGCCACACAGGTACTACATAGTTTAGAACCGGCCAGTCAATTGACATTTATGTTTCCAACAACGTTTCATTGTCATTGGCCTAAGTGCTACCGGCGAGCGATTTGAGGGTTATGTGGCAGCTTTGTGCTTTATTGGCAATGGCAGGCTATTGAATGTTACCCCAATAATTCTCGGCTTGTTCACTTCGGAATCAGAACGGCATCGATGTGCATTCTCAGCTGTAGTCTAACCTGCCTGGAGGAAGTTATCGGGCTTCGGGAAACCAGAAAAACAACTAGTTTGCCTAAGAACGGCAGTTACAGAAAACAAAGACATAGCCTACTGCGACCAGTAACGACCTGAGTTTCAGAACACCCTCAAGCTATGGTGGAAATGCTTCCCGCTGACTGATACCGGCGAAGGAAAGCACGGAGTCAATGTAGACTCGGATCCCTCGTAAAAGTATTGTAATTTCATTGGCAGGCGAGATAAAGGATTTTGAAGAACAGTTAGATGATTACAAAGTCAAAGCAAAGCAGAAAATAAAATAGATTTATGGTGGAAGATTTTGTACAGAGCAACAGCGAATCTAAGCCAAAGAATTGAGACAAAGATTGCAAGCTACCATTTTTGACAGGTATCATTTCTAAAAGTTCTGATCATAATAAAATTAAAGTTAAAATTTTCCAACATTTTGCAAACGTTCACCAATCCAATCTCCTAAACTTTTCAAACGTCCTCAAGGTAAGCAAATTTATCACCTGTCCCGAGGACACTGCGCTAGCACTCACTCTCACTCCGATTTAGTACAACTAATTCCATTGACATTTCGCGATTTCTTTCATTTTATTTTTTTGCTGTTTGTTGTGTTGTGAAAAAGTAAATAAACCCTTCAAGGTGTTGAAAAATTCACTTGTAAATATCCCAAATCAAAACACACTCAAAAATTTACATAATTTTCACGAACACGAACAGCACGTGTGTGGACGAGCGAACAATAAAAAAAGAGCAGTAATAATAATACATAAAACAAAAAAATAAAAATAAAAAGGGACCAAGCCGCGGACATATGAGTAGTGACGAAAGGGATCGCCAGCCAGGCAAACGGACAGACATCGGTGCATATGAGTTGAAAGGGACACTTACTCGTAACAAGACGACAGACAAATTGTCGAAATCCCTTAACGACTTAACGAAGGGCGAAAACAAAAACGAAGCAGAAAAAAACAAAAACAAAACAAAAATTGCAAAAGTGAAATAAAAAGGAATTGAATAACATTGCTAATACAAAAAGACAATAAAGCAATAAAAATAAAAACGCGACATGGCAAACAAATCGACATAATGTTTTGTCACAACGCGAATGAAGGCGGGCATACGTATTCACACACACTGGAAGCGGAGAGATACTATGTGAAAAAGCAAAAATATGCAGTCATTGCGAGAATCGCAACGAATAAGTGGGAAAATTGAAAAAAGTTAGGAAAAAAACACAACAGGAAAGATACTAAAGGCGAAGCAATTGAAGCGCAGCTAAAAGCATGGAGTGGACATTAGCAGGGGGTAGTACACATATGAATACTCGTACTATGAGTATCTGCAGAAACGGAAACGCAAGAACCAGTATGTATCAAAAAAATATGAATGCTGGTGGCAGAAGGCGAAGTAGAAGTGGCATTTGAAGTGCAAACGATAGAAGTGGCTATTTGGTGGGTATAGTGATCAGGAAAAAATATTTAAGCAAATGACTGAAATTGCCGGAATGACACGGAAAACATTCGTTCGGAGAAGATCAATAGACAGTAACATGCCTTAAAAAGAAACTACCGCAAAAGAGAATAGTCATCGAGGTGCCGCAAAAGGCGACTGAAATGATAAATGGATATTGTAATGAGGTATGCACCACGACCTAATGATCAATTACGCCCTCTACTATTCGCAATACTTCCTCCAAGTCTAGATCCCTCAGAAATTTCAAAAGCGCTTTCGAGGGTATGGAGTGAATGAGCTTAAGCTGTGGCCACATTGAGTCTAGACTTCTCCCATGTCAGCTGCAGACGGCATCAAACTCGATGAGCATGTGGAGTGGTGTTTCGCAAAGTCGCAAAGCCAGCAAAGATCTTTTGACCTTATCCCTAGCGTATACAGATGTCCTCTTTGTCTGCAGTGTCCTTTAGGGAAACCTGCTAGTTATCTCAGCTTCTCCTTTAGGAGGCTAATAAAATTTTGGAGTCTCTTCTTGTATACGCTCTCAGCTGACTATTTTCCTGCCGCCCTTTTATAGTATTGGGACCTACTAAACTGAAGTGATGGTTGCCGACTTTTGAGACAGTGCGCTGCTTCGTTACCCTCTATTCCCATGAGGCTAGGTACCCACGCTAGTCTGATATTATTGTGCCTACCCAGGAAGTTGAGCATCTCAATGTACTCGAGGACCAAGGATGATTTGATTTCATAAGGTATGAGAGACTTGAATGCTGCCTTACTGTCACTTAGGTTTATAATTCTCTCACTTCGGTATTCCCTATTTGTGAAAGTCTCCACAAAAAAAAACAAATGGCATAAACTTTGGCTTGAAATATGCTCAGATATTTACCCATATTTAAGAATAGACATCATGGTTCAGGGTGCACAGTTTCCACCCCCACTCTGGGGTCTCGAAGGCGGAGATGCTCCAGA
Source organism: Rhagoletis zephyria (assembly GCF_001687245.7). NCBI lineage: Eukaryota > Metazoa > Arthropoda > Insecta > Diptera > Tephritidae > Rhagoletis > Rhagoletis zephyria. The sequence continues at coordinate 950,875 of NW_016157103.1, forward strand.
TTGCTTTGCGGCTTAACGCTATTTTAAACCTATAGTTCTATATATGCCATCTCTCGGAAACATAACTAGCGGGAGCGAGCACTCTAGCTAGCACCTCTTCCTAGTCCCTCTCTAGCAAAGCTGATCAGTGTAATGCGGATTATTTGGAGGGATTCAAGTTCAAACCCAGAGAAGTTTTAGTATACAGCATGGACGTATCCTGCACTCCTTCAACGACCCAAGCATTCGCGAAAAATCTGATTACATTTGCCCTTCGCTTCTCTTGAAGAAAAACTTCGGCACGATGTTTCCATCAAGAAAGAGATGGAAAGGAGTCTGTTTTTACTGAACGCTTCAAGGTATCAATTTTAACGGACGGCTCAAATGAATTGTGGCGTAGGGGCGAGTATATTTTCAGCCGACTCCCAAATCGATGAGTATATTCGATTACCAAATTCAGCCAGTGTTTTTAAGGCAGAGATCTTTGCCATCAAAGAGGCGTGAACAAAATTTTAGTCACGAAGCTAGCGAGAACCAGGATTACTATTTTCTCGATTAGTCAGGCAGCGATCAAGGTACTTGGCTTTAGCTGACAGGTATGGCGTTGCACTGATCTGGATGCCGGAGCACAGCAGAATTACTGGCAGAGATGGCTGACGAGCTAGCCAGGAATGGATCGGCTCTCGATGTCTCAGATTCAGAATAGGTTATTGTGCCCCCGAGCTATATCAAGCGCCGCATCTCTCAGCACTCGAAAAAAGTGGCTAATAGTAGGTGGAAAGACTTACATACAATCCTGTAGGGTGTGCAGGAGGCTGTGGTCCACCTACTGCGAAAACGCACTGCTATTCTTATCAAACTAAATAGGTGGGATCTATCTCGACTATTTAACTGCCATTTCAAAGCTTCTTTCAACAACGCAAACTAGCACCAAGAAACACCATTTAAGGAAGAATATTTTAGCGTTACAAGTTTTCCGAGCTTCGAGTGAGGAATTAAAGTTTATACACGCTTTTATTTAAATTGCTCTGTATTTATGTAAGTATGTTTGCTTGGGGCAAATTTTGCAATCAAATTTTGACCAACTTACCGATGATCCAGAGACTTGAAAATTCACAGTTGGCTCAGAACCGATAGGTGGCGCAGGAGTCGAAATATACTTTTTTACTATTAACTTAGTATTTTACATATGCGGCGGCCTGGTGGCCAAACGCAAAGAAAGCTAGTGCGGATGCCACCTTGAACAACCTACACCGCTTGATCTGTGTGGACATCACAGGAGCTATACACACCTGTACTCGGTATAATTACAGGCATTCCTCCTCTATCTATTCTGATAGAAAAGGAGGCCTGCTGGAGCGCCCAACGGCTGCCCAATGTAATCAGCACAAAGAGTGGGGATCATTGGGGTCACTTGGAGGAGATCCCACTATCAAGCTCACAGATATCATACTACCGAAATTATCCTTTGACAAGTCCTACAAGGTCAGAATTCCTTAAAGGGACTGTTGTAAAGCGATAATATCTATGATTGACAAAGGGACCCAAGTATGGTATACCGATGGTATACCGACCATATTCCAGGCGGAAGTCTTCGTAATCGAAGTCTGTGTTCGAGAATGTCTTCGGAGAAGGACAAACGGGGCCAGAATAAATATTATGTCGGATAGTTAGGCAGCACTAAGGGCCCTAGAGTCATTTAGAACGACATCAAGGCTTGTGGACAGTTGTAAAACTCTTCTGAATAGCCTAGGAGCCCACAATAGAGTTACGCTGTGGTGGGTCCCTGGGCATGAAGGGCTTGAAGGCAACGAAAGGGCTGACTATCTCGCAAAACGTGGAGCTCAAACGCGAATGCATGGTCCCGAGTCTTTCTGTGGTACATCTAGAGGATACACTGCAGAACTGCTTAGGAGTTGGGAGGAATCTCGGATTTCTGCCCACTAGCATAAGTCAAAGGGAATGTGAAAATCAAACAAATTCATAACTCCTTCCAGGAGGAACTCAGAAAAACTCAGTGAACTCAGCCGGGAGGGTCTTAGGACTCTTACAGGCTACCTGACAGGACACTGCAAGTTAAGGTACCATCTGAACAAAATGGGGCTTTCTGTGGACACGGACTGCAGGTTCTGTGGGCTGGCGGAGGAAACCTCAAAGCACATTCTGTGTCACTAGCCGCGTATCATGAATAGCAGACTCATGCACCTTGGGGAACGATTGTCTTCTCTCTCCGAGATTTGGAACACGGCACCCTCCAATGTGCTTCATTTCTTGAATAGCCTAAGGTTGGAGTGACTACAATTGGGGTTTAGCACAATAGATCTTTTAGGTCGCAGCGCGAGTATACCCGACGTACTAATGATAATACTATTAACTTATTCTAAGCTTAAGCCATTCCGCCAAAATACACTTCAAAAACTAACAAATCCGTTGGGTGCACTCCTCTCCATATTCATCTCCCTATTGGCGCTGTTTTTGCCATATTTAATCTTTTAATTACAATTTAGCCAATGTCACTGATTTCATTTTGCATCATAACAGATACATGCCTGCACACCTACATACATTTACAATCCAAAGCGTAATTAAATTTTTTTCCTAAACATTTTTTTGCTCTTTTTTACATTTAATTTATTTGTTTGTTTGGTATACTCACCTCTCTCTTCGGCAATTTTTTTTTCTTTTTTATTGCGCACACATCACATTTGTTTATGAATTTTATTACCGCATTTCAACTCCATATTTTTCCAGCGAATCACACTGCCACTTCCCTTCTCTATACATATTTACAACATATAGTACATACGTATGTACATATGTATACTACTCACTCCTCCATCAGATTGTATTTTATTAGATACTTTTTTGTTGCCTCTTCGTTAACTACAAACATATCTGAGCGCCATCGCAACTCGTTAATCCCGAATTTCATTTCACTCCAACTCTTTAGCGAAACTCACAGCTAATTGAATCCCAACTCGGCTGTCAAAAAAAAAAATAAATAAAAAATTGTCTGTCTGTCTTTCTGTTTATGTGTAAGCACATATGTATGTACGTCCACGCCGCCACTCATGTCCACTGTTCATCATATGTATGATAAGACATAGCACTGTCGTTATTGTGCCACGTTCGCCGAAACTGTCCTCTTACTCCCGCTGCTCGCCTTGATTGCTGTTGTTGATTGACTATGAGCCTGGGCTTAGTTGCTCTTCCTCTTGAAATTATTAAAAATTTGTCCGTCCATGTGTACAAAGTACAAAGTTATACTCTACGTATATAAAAATTGTGAACAAAAAATATGCAGATTTAGCTCTACATACATTATCTGGTAAATCAGCTAGAAAGAGCCAACGACACTGAAAAAATCTATTTCGCAGGCATTTGTTCAAAGATTCACATATCCCTCTACTGTCCTTATACCATTTACGAGATGTTATAAACTCAACCTTGTTTTTTCACCTTTGAGTAGACAATCTATTAATCAAATAACTTCGAACTTTATAAAACCCACAGAGTTATGGGATCTGCGGAAGGCCTTTTTAAGGGATGTGGGGTCTGAACTCAAATTTAATTGAGTGGTTTTATCGCACGATCTACATACCGTCCGAGCGAGGCAGACGTCTGCATCGTAGCCAACAATACCACCAAACGTATCATTTTAATAAACTGCAAAGGTTAGCCTCACTCTCAGCCACAGATTCAAAAAGAACTTATTCAACGGCTGCCCTTTAGTCGCTTCTAAAATGGACTTCCCTTAATACGTTCGTTGAAGAAGCAGCCTCTTGAGACGTGCTACTGAAAATATATGAACCTCAGAAAAATAAAAACATCAGAGAGATATTTTAGAAACACAATCAAGAGTTTTAAGTTCACGGGTATCCTTATCTTGACATCGGATATGCGCATTGGTACACAGACGGATCAGAAGATTATAAAAAGGATGAGAGTATTTTTTGGGACCGGCATGAAATTTCCAATAGCCAAGTCTGAAAGCCACCGTTTCGAGCTGGTGCAATCCTTAAGAAGAGATTGGATGGTAGAACCGAATCTATTATCATTTGAAATAGAAATGGAACTACCAAATTAATTTCCTGCTACTAGGTTTTTTGGAAATCGGAAGGCGGAAGGTTTCCGTTAGCCTTAGGTAGATATAGTTGCCACTGCTACGTAGGCACATACATAGGCAACGAGTTAAAGACCCGTTGTTATACCACAACTAAAAATGTTCACTCCCCTGGCTGAACCATTTTGAATCCATTACGAAACTCGTCCAGCACCTACATAGGGTTTAAATCTCCCAAATTTTCAAGGTAACTAAGGAATGGAGACTCCAGAAAAATTTAAATGTCGCACCACGAAGGCGTCACTGAGCCATATCAACGCCACTCCATGCTGGGTTCCCGGGCATAGCAATATTGGAGCGAATGAGTCGGCTGATGAGATGGCTAGATGCGGCTCAGAGATGCCAATAGAAGAAGCGGATAGCTCCGTACTACCGCCGCTTAGTGATCACGTTAAGAAAATTAATGAGTACACCGTTGCCGTGACGAATGACTTGTCGAACAAACGGGAAGACTGTGAGACCACATTATTACGAAAAGACAAGGGACTTACTGAAACTCTATAGATCTGCGGTAAGAGTCCTTACCGGCATTATCCCAGGGCACTGTGCTATAGCACCAATGCTTCAACGGTGGCGAATACCAACTAGTACACTCTGCAGAGGCTGCCATGATGAGAATGAGGAAGATTCAATTGACCACTATCTGTATCGATGTCCAGGTCTACAGACGAAGCAACTCAAGCACTTGAGTTCACGCTTCTTCAACAGTCTTTGTGGAGTAGCAGAGGTGGAACTGTTGGATCTCCTCGGCTACATCAGGGATAGTAATTGGTTCAGTAATAAGTAATGAGGGCACTCACAATGGACAATTCTTTCTTTTCTCGAGACACACTCCGTTAACCAGCAGCTCATCAGCTCAGTCGATTAGTACAGTGGTACTCAAAAACAGCGACCCTGGCAGTTCAGCTCTCTGCTGTCTTGCTAACGTTTCCGCCTTAGTCGATCGAGGGTGCTTTTTTTGGGTAGACGGTAGACTTACCTTTTCAAGAAACTTATAATTGAGCACATAAGAAATTACTTTGTGGGACGGACGCTATCTCGCGGCTCCCTCTCTCTGAGAAGATAACTAAACGCTGCTATGTACTCCCATTTCGCATGTCTGCTAAGGCTTCATTCGCTTCGGCGTAGAGGGTTGTCAGCTAAGTTTGTTTACGTGCACTACAGTTAAGTCTATTTGTCACTTTTCGAAAGGTCGAATCTTCAGTCAAGCTCTCTTCAAACACTCATAAGATTATCACCTTATTTTTCCGCTCGATGAGACATACCATGGAATTCCAAAACTGCAGGTTACAAATACCTTCTTAAAGACTGTTTCTTCACGGTTTGAACAGAGACCACAAAGAAATGTCGAAGAATCTTTTCAACCAAGCGTCTCGCAGCCAACGTGTATGTGCCGATCTCGCGTAGAATCATTCTTTCACAAGCCCGCCTCCAAGCCTTCTAGTTTTTTTATCGTTTCTTTTTAATCCCTGGTATAATATGCTCAGTTAAAGTACCAACTGGCGCAGTTAATGGATATTCATGGTTTCTAAGAGGTTTCTGAAAGTTTGGTCACAATTACTCGCCCCTTGGCTCGAGGCGCCCAAAAGAAGAGACTTCCCATTTAGGGTTAGATTAAGGCAGTTGCCCGAGGAACGGGTCATACTTCGGCATTGCTTACTAGTGCGGCTAACTGGCGGAACTGCTCAAAGGAGAGAGGGAATTGCCGCAGATATTTGACCTCGGCTCAAACCAGCAAACGGAACTCACGTTTAAGAAGAACATTAAGCTCTCATTATCGTCCACAGTACACGCCGCTCCTAAAAGACCGCCCACGTATTTACTAACAATTCTTACTGAAGCAGTATCATAGTTTATGAAAATATGATTACTCCTCCTTCCGAAGTAAACATTTGTGAATGGCGCGAGGTTTGAAAATTTCTGTATTCAAATATAAAAATTTAAAAATACTTCGGACGTGCGAAGTTCCTCTTTTCGAATGCAAACACTTATTTATTTCGGTATGTGTTTTTATTTATTTTATAATATCGTACGTTTTTTGCTTACACAACTTATGCGACTTTTGCATTTACCTCAGGATTATTTTTTATTTTCATTTTTTTCTTCATTGCTCACGTTTTTGCTTCCGCTGTCCAAACGCCGCTGCACTCTCGTCCCTTTCGTTCTATGTACGATTAAGTTGCATTGTTGATTTTTTTTTTTGTTGTTTGTGTTTTGGATAAACAAAATCCCAAAAAAGGTCGTCCAGCCGAAATGCAAAAAATAAAAATAAATAACATCAAATCACATAGAAAACAAAAACTGCTTTGTTGGGCATGGTCGGTGTTTGGCGCTGGTTGTTTTTGGTTGTTGGGTCGCCGAACCACGGTCGTGTTAAACGTGCTAAAACCGCAGCACAAAACCAAAATGCGTCAAACGCGTCATTAAATAAAATTCCCTGCACAAACAACAACAGCAGCAACCACAGCGCGTAGGCACTATGACAATAAGAAAAAGGACACCAACCGCAGTACAAGGTATTTAGTACCATAGTAGCAAACAACACAAAGCAAAAGTCAATTGCTAATAAATTGTCTTAGGAGGAAGTAAGAAAAATTTTTTATTTTTTTTCCTAAAATTATACACACCTACTCACTTAATATTTACATATGTATGTAGGTATGAAGTTTCATAACCTTTTATTCAATACTTGTTGCCATTTATCTCTTCTTCCACGGAACTTGAAAATCTTTGCTTTTTCTGTGCCAAAAAGCCGGAAATATTTTGGTCATAACGTCGCCAAGGAAAACATACGAATAAAAGCGTTTGAGTGTATTTATGAGAGCAATGAACGTGTTGGTCTCTGGTCGGCAAGTAGTTTTTCTCAGCTGCGAGCTAGTCCAGTTGGACACTAAGCAAACTTAACCTGCTTAGGTTCGCACTAACGGTGCTAAATTTCACCGCAGCCATTCAAGCAACGACTTCAGCAGATACTATTGTGGGGTAGCCGTAATATGGATGCCTGTATTCTTCACGTCCCTTGACTTGTCATCGTTGAAACTCCCTTCTTGATATTCTTAACAGACCCGCCGCCTTCACATGTTATACTTATAGGAAAGCTACTTCACTAGTTTACAACCGAGTTCAGCTGGGGTATTGATAACAAGGTTGTGAAGAAAAACTCAAAAGCATGACTCTAAAGCCAAATTTAACCACACAAGATGTGGAACACATAGCTAGACTAGTTAGTTTTTGGGTATAAGAGAACAAGCGACACCGCGCCCTGAAAGATCTTTTATGTCTCTTAAAGAGGGAGTGCCTAACCCAGTGTGGCCAAGATACCTTCGGCTTCCCTAATGAATCCTAGAAGGGTCTTAGTAGGCCAATTCTTTATAGCAAAGGTCCGACCATTGAAGCTTTAAAATGGAGCAATCTTTGTCTGGCTATAGCCCGACAGTTTCAGAGAATATGCTCTGTGATCACACCTATTCAGTCAGATACCCAGAAAGTAGCCTGATGTCATTTATATTTTCTAAAATAATATCCTTTCGGTTAAAAGTGTAGCCTGGCCTGCCTATGGCCCCCACCGCTCTCCGGTACCTACTGAGTTTAAAATGTACCCAATCAGTAATTATAGTTCTGGAAGAGGGCCAATTGAGACCCATAATGCTTCAGGTCCCGAAAAGGCAGTTAGCGATAATATTTGTACCAACTCATCGGCGACCTCATTGTCTTCGATTCCACAATGGCCTGATACCCTGCACAATGTTACCGTGTTCTCGGCTGCCAAAACCCCTTTAATTTTGTGCAGTTGCGTTGCATTGCGTCTAACTTCATCCTGAAAC
>NW_016157104.1:0-3066 GCF_001687245.7 Rhagoletis zephyria
GTTATGTACAAAATTTTGCAATAGATATTAAAATAATTCAACTTGCAATGAAAGAGAACAGAAGACTATGCAAGCAAAATGTTGTTTGCTTACGTTTTGTATAAATATACATATGTACATATAGCAGCAGTTAATTTCATTTAAAGAAATGGCGTGTCGTCCACTTCCGCTGTAGCATGGCATATATTTAGGCGCTATATTAAAGTTCTTCTGGTGGGGAAACTTCTCGAGTCTTCTAATTGTAATTCCTTGATATGATGCCTACAACGAGGTTCATATCTAGACTAGGTTGATATCTAGAATTTGTCATAAATAGCTTTGCTCTGGTTTTACATTCTTTGGCAAATTACGCTCTGTTAGCCATAAATTTTACTAATTTTTGACCGACTTTGAATCAAGACCCCTGGACCATATAGGGAATTCATTTATATTTTAAATTGCATTGTCATCGTGATTGGAACTATGCTGAAAATTTCAAGTCTCTAACTTGTCGGGAAGTTAGTTTAAAATCGATTGGAAATTTCCCCGATTTGCGCGGGATGACCAAGTTAAATAAAAGCTTATAAAAAGTCGCCTACTTTTTTCTGACTTTTTATGCTGCTACAGCTCTTTTGATGCTTTTGCGAGCGTGCGTGTTGCAAGAGATCAGCTCTTCCTGATTTGGCTTTTAATGTGTAATTGCAAACATTACAATAAGCCACGTAACCTCAAGTGTTTACACAACCAGCTTTTAAACACGGGATCCTTAGTCCAAGAATCCAAAGAAAAATGCGCGTACGCTTGGTATGCATCATATTTAAGTCATCTGCGTCCAAAGAGTAAGTATCTTTTGAAGCAACTGCTGCAAAACCCAAATCTTGTAAAGATTTATTAAGAAAATAATTCCAAATCAGTTTTTCTTACAAGATTTAGTAACAGAGAAAAATTACTGGGAAGTTAAAGAACGTCATTTTTTACACAAAAAACGTCCAAACGTCAAAAGGATATAAAAAACGTCCAAATGACGGTAAAAACGTCAACCTGGCAACGCTGTTTTTGAGAGATGCTGAATTTGCTGTTGACTGTTAGTATTTCCGCAGCTGCTGTGCGATGAAGATCATGAAAGTGGGGATGTATGATGATTGTAATGTATTTTTAACACCCTCTTCACCCTGAGAACTGCTTTACCTCTTGCGTAGCACTTGCTGAATCTTTGACTGCTATAAGAGCCAAAAATCTGCCCATCCCTGTTATGTATAGATGGCAACCCTATCCAAATATATATGTGAATTAAAGTAAGTATTTTTAAAAACCTTTACTGGGCGTGCATAAACCTTTCATTTGATACCCATATTGCGGTATTAAATAAGCTTAAGTAACCGTTGTTGTCTTTTGGAAGCGTGGCAACCCCGTACAAAAATGGTTTTAAATCTCTTCAAACCCTTTTAGTTTTGATGAAGAAACTTAATTACTTTATAGAGACTTCGCTTCTTAACTGAAATATGTATATCAATATCGGTATAAAACAAAAGAAAGAATTTTACATATTAAGCAAGAAATAAGTGAAGACTAAAAACATTCCTGAGTTAATTTAAGAGTCCAGTAATTTGAAAGGAATGTAATCAGAACAAATCACTGATTGACAATGTATGTATTTGCAATAAAATAACAAATACGATGTCGTAAACCTTTTGCTTGACACAATTATTATTTTAGTTTAACTAAATTTGACTTCACAAACAGGTGGGAACCCTCTTCGTAATATTTTCAAGCTAAAATCTTCTTAAAACTATTTCGTCTGACTTCCATAGTGATATGGTGATACCTATCTTTTTTAATAAAATAATTCCTTTAATTCCAATGGAATTTGATTTTTTTTAACAAGTGGCAACCCTCTACATGTAGTTCAGAAATAAACCCTTTTCATACACATTTCGATTTATACCCATCTCTTAATAATTCATTTAACTTATTAAAAAATTTGAATTTAATATTTTAACAGGTGGCAACTATTCAAAAAAAAATAGCCTCTATTGTCTACAGGTCAAGATTTTAATTCTGACTCTTCATTTTTGAAAATAGAACGGTCGTGCTGATAGCACTGACAAAAAATGAAAACAATTATTTTATGCATTAGCAAAAAAAGTGTTACTTCAAAAAGTGCAGAAAATTAGCGGGTTTTTATTTCTTCTTTCAAAAGCTAAAACCCCGTACTACTTAATGAAATAATAAAAAATAACATATTATTACATATATTTTTTATTCGTTCCTCTAAAATTTACCTCTTTTAATTTTTATTAAAAAAAAAATTGTTTTTCTGGAATACCGCAGGGACACTCTGTGTTTAATTTTATTATTTTATAAAAATGTCAAACGAACATTTTATTTCAAAGAATGTAGTTTTGACATTTGTTTCCGTGAAGAGCTTATGCATGGCTATGCTCTTATTAAAATTCCTAGTATAAAACTTGTCGACTTTAGTGGCTTCCTGGTGACATATAGATTATTTTATAGGAAAATTTCTGTTTGATTCTGTATAGAGGATAAAAATAACCTTTACAAAAATATCAAACAAGTTCACATTGCAGGCAACGAATTTTTCGATTTTTGCCCACTTAGGTGGCACTGAGCGGCGGCACGGGTAAATATTAATCGATTTCAAAATAAAACAAGTAAGAAAGTCTAAGTTCGGGCGGAGCCGAACATTAAATACCCCGCGCAAGTATTAAATATATGTTTTTTCACCCTTCCGAAACCTTCGCTAGTTGGTAAGCCGAGGTGTATCAATTTTGGGTTAATTAGCGTCCTTCAATTTCGAAATATTGAAGTTTAAAGCATTTCTTAAATTATACCGTTATATGAGAATCGGCCGTTATTTTAGTCCGATTTCAATAATTTTCAACGTTTTGCTTACACGTGGCAAGTACAATAACCATACCGAGTTTGGTACAAATTGGTAGAACGGTTACCGATATACTTATATGTGATCATAAGTGGGCGGTGCCACGCCCATTTTCCAAAATTTTACCATAAACGTATTTCTTGGTAAAGAATTGTTGCAAGCATCAATTTTGAATAAATTAGCTT
>NW_016157104.1:3768-20021 GCF_001687245.7 Rhagoletis zephyria
TTTTCTGCAACTGCATTGCCTTTCTCAATTGTCCTTCAGGATCTTGGCCTTTGTTTATGGAATCACTAAGTATAATGATTATTAAGCAACTCAAAAACTATACCAGCGTGATTACCGACGTATCCTTTTGAGAGGTAGCCGCACTCTTATAAGCGTAATAAGACCCAAACTTTTCAGGTAAAAATTTCAGTAGGTTGCGTCTGTATGGCTTTTTCAATTTTATAAATTATCATTATTTTTAAGTGGAAAAATAAAACTCAAAATTAATGATAATCTCTGCGCGAAAAAATAAAAATCATAAAATAATCATTATTTGTAATGCCAAAAATAAAAATCAAATAATAATTATTTCCGTTTGAGCGAAAAAATAAAACTCAATAATAATTCATAAAATAATGATTAAATGCTGCTTTAAATTATTTTACTCATAATGATTACCTTCCCAGCTTTTAAAATTTGAAATAAAATAGTTTAGTGAAAGTACCACATTTCACTGCTTTTGGACTGGTTCGGGACTATTTACTATCGGACTCGTTCGTTTTTGGCGAAAAAGAACTAGTACTGAACCAGAAATTTGGTTCACTAGTTCGTGTTTTCCCTACAGGGTGTGTAAAGTAAACAAGCCCCCCGCTGCATCCCTTATTCGATAGTTCCGAACTAGTTCAAAATTCGACAAATAAGATCTAGTTCGTTCTGCATCCCTTTTTCTATAGTTCCGAACCAGTTCTAAATTCGTCACTTTAGATATAGATTTCTAGTGAAAAAAACTGAAAAAAATTAGTTTTTTAAAAGTACCACTTTTCGCCGATTTTGTGCTGGTAGGGGTCTAGTTCCTATCGGACTAGTTCCTTTTTGACAACAAAGACCTAGTACGGAACTAGAAATTTGATTCACTAGTCCGCGGTTTCCCTGCAGGGTCAGTAAAACCAAATTGCATATGCAGGGCACAGTGAACCCAGTTGAGCACCGCACTCTGCGCCTGCCGCGCTCCACTTCTCTAATGCACTCAGGCAGCGAGAAACGAAAAGCGAAAAGTATTTCAAATTAAAATGGTTGGGTTTAAACTCAATTAAAGTTTTGCCCGCAAAATAAATGCAATGATAAACCTAAGCTGAATCAGTCGAGCGGCAATCCGCCTCAATTCACACTACAAATGTGGCGCCCTAGTGCGATTGTAATTGTGGTATTAAAGAACGGGTATCCGATGGGGAAACTGTTCGGAAAACAACAAATTTCAAGCACATAAGCACACAACGAAGCATTGGATAGTGGATTTCGGTAGTTCCACTCAGAAAACATTTACACACTTCCATCTACCGAATTTTATGAACTCAGCCTAAAGGCCAAACAGCTTTTTCCCCAAAGGTAAGAGTGCTGCTGAGGAAATGTGAATTTAGCCTGATTTTGCTTTAGAATATTGGAATTTAGCTGGTTACGTTTGGAGTATTTGAAGTTCAACGCAAATGAATGGCTTACAGTTTAATTGAATTCTACGAATGCACTTAACTTTTATGAGCATGATGAGCGATTAGGCATTTCGATAGGTTTCACATACACTAAATGATGAAACTTTTGAGAAAAGGTAAACCACCTTACTTTTTAGTTTTTAAATAGGGCCAATGTATATAAATTGTTACGATTTGTATATTTGGAGCTTTTCGGCCGTTGATTTTAAAGCAAAAACGTTGGAGGCAGAAAAGAAAAACCAACGTTTTTGCTTTAAAATCAACGGCCGAAAAGCTCCAAATATACAAATCGTAACACCTTACTTTTTGTTTTTTAAATTTAGTTAACTTTTGCGCATGTGAAATTTCGAAGGTATTAGGATTAATGAAGTTCGGAAATTTCATTTGAATTTTAGGGGCCGGCCAGGTGAAAGACGCAAATAAAATAGGCGTTTATGTAGAAACAATTATCCGTTGAAATTATGAAGTGCTTCCGCCTTAATCTAAGTACTTCTTTTTGGAGTTCTTCTGCGTAGTGTACTGCATTGTGTTGATTTCTAAATATTCGAAGCAAGCGTGCTTATAGAAACGAAGATTCAATGTGTTGAGCGACTAGGCAAAATAAAGTAATGTTAATGGAGATGTAGAAATTCACCAAGTAAAAGAGGAAAAATAAATTTGGAAACATCTGGTTATTGAAAAAAAAATACTGTGCGAACATTAGGCTATCACAGGATTTTTTCTCCGGTTTATTTAGTGTTTGTACATTAAGCTGCCTCACTTCCCATACAAAAAAATCGGTACTGTCTTTCCATTTGAATTATAAAATCTATCATATTTTAACACTTGCGCCAAAATATTTTGGAAAAATATTAAGATTTACGTGAGATGGACCGATTTGCAAATACCCCCCATAAATGGAAATTTTTATGAATAAAAATATAATTTTTTAAAGTATTTAAAAAAAAAATCACCTCAGATGGCGAAACGGTTTAGGTTTAAAACATATGCCTAAAAATATTTAAAAACATTTTCAACAGAATCATAAAAATTGATGTATGCATAATAGATTTTAAAATCCTGGCGGAAAAACCGCAACGACGATAGAGCCATTTAAAGATACACTCGGTTACAAGCAGGGATGCCGTTTGGATCTCAATAGCTCCAATTGGATACATTTTTAGACGAATTTTTGCGAGATACTTCTCTTTTCCGATCTGTATAAATGTGGATACTTTTTTAAATAGGCCAAAATTTTATTGTTTCTATAAATTTTTTTTCGTTCAAAAATCGATTTTAATTAAAGATGATAGAAAGCATTACGCTTTCTAAATGTATTAAAAAGCACTACTTAAGCGTGAAATTAAAGCATTTTATTGTGAAAGAAGCAATGAACATATGAAGAGATCTCTCCAAAATAGGTATAAGTACAATTGTTTTAATTAGCTAAAAAGAATGCTTTCAGAAGATCTTAATATATGTGGGTTTACACAAATAGTGTTCGATAGTTTAATTTATTTAATAGTATATTTACATTTCCAGTTTATTGTTTAATAGTACTTAGTAATGTTACACCTTTTAGTATGTAGAAACTTTACATGTAAGCTTATTTTTAAAACTAGATTAACACGACCGTCTTCATTGTCTGTCTTACGCCTTCACGAGCCGATTGCGAGTTTTGAACTAAAACTGTAGTTTTCGTTTATTTCGTTCAATAGCTTCGTCCTGTCCGTGTTGCCTTTCTGCCCGTAGTGGTGTTGCTGTGTTTCGTCAGGTCAGTGTTGTTCGTGAGGTCAGTGTCGTCCGTTCCTACATCCGGCCGTCCTGACCTTGCATTCGTCCCGAATGATGGTCCCCATGGCTTCATGAATTCCGCCACTGTCGACGTGCATCCCGGACCCTCATGTTCACCAAATTTTACTACTTCGTAACGGTCATGATTAAGTCTTCGCAAAACCTTGTATGGACCTAAATATTTTGCTTTTAATTTAAGGCCACTACCAAACTGAGTTCTCTTTATTGCAACTAAATAGTCTACTTTATAAATCGGCGCAAGTTTACGTTTCGAGTTGAAGTTCTTTCGATTCTCTTGCTGGATTTCTAATATGTTTTCCCTAGCTTTGTCTCTGATTTCGTTTCGCGTAGTGTCTAGATCGTTAAGACTCGCGTCTTGCATAAATTCATTTAAAGCTGGTAGGTCCTTTAATCGCATGTCACATCCGGTTAAAATTCTAAATGGCGAATACTTAGTACTTCTTGCGGGGATACTGTTTATGAACTGCTGGACTTGGTCCACATGCCTATACCACTGTTCAGGATGCTCTTGTGAGAGTTTTGCTAACATGGGCACAACCACGCGATGCATTCTTTCAACCTGCCCATTACCTCGGGGCACACCTGTTGCAATAATGTAGTGCTGTATATCTTCTTCCTCGCAATAATTCTTAAACAAGTGAGAGGTGAAAGCGGAACCCCTCTCCGACACGATTCTCTTCGGATTACCAAAAATGCTAGCTCTCTTTATTAATTTTTCTACCACTGCAAAAGCCCCTGTATCTTTGGTTGGATACAACCAAACGAATTTGGAGAATCCATCTACCACCACGAAAATGTAATTGTATTGCTTATTCGTAGTTGTCATGGGACCTACATGATCGACGAGTAGGGTAACGAGCGGTTCATTGTCTTTGTCAATTGGCGACAAAATGCCTTCTTTTTTACCCGTCTTCGCATTTGTTACTATGCATTCGATACAACTTGATACTACTCTGGCTACTTTTGAGAACAGTTTTGGTATGAAATATGACTTTTCTATACACTCTTGCGTCCTACGTGCTGAAAAATGTCCCTGTCTATGTGCTTACCTAATTATCTCCTCTTCCATTTGCTCTAGCACAACGATAAGCACTTTCGTTGGATCCTTGTAAAGAACACCGTGAAACCTGTAAAAATCCTCATACGTATTGTTTTGTAAAATCGTTAGAATAGCTTTTGTCCAGTCATCTTCTTCCTGTGCCTGTTTCAACCTATGCCTCAACGTGTCTTCGACAAGCAAGCAATGTACCCGACTGAGCGCTCGATTTGATGATCAAACTCTTGCAGAAACATTGCCCACCTTTCGACTCTTGGAGGAACATCGTCTTTACGCATTGTCATTGCAAACGCGTTGCAATCAGTTACTAGTTTAAACTTACAGCCTAGCATATATACTCTCCATTTTTTTAACGCCTCTACTATAGCCAAAACTTCGAGCTCATATGCACTGTACTTTTGTTCTGACGGGCTTGTTTTACGACTTAAGAACTGAACTGGATGAAAACTTTGATCTTCCGACCACTTTTGCAACATTATCGCTCCGTAACTATACTTTGACGCGTCCGTGTGTACCTCCGTTTCTGCGTTTGGGTTGAAGAGCCTAAGAACTGGCTTCTTCATCAACGCCTCCTTTAATTGTTGAAAAGCTATTAATTGTTCATCGCCGATTTTAAAAACTGAATCTTTTTTTAGCAGGTCGGATAACGGTTTTGCCAACAGTGCGTAATTTCGTACGAATCGCCTAAAATAAGACGTCAACCCCAAAAACCGTTCTATTCCCTTTCTGTCCCTTGGAAGTGGATAATTCTTTACCGCTTTTGTCTTTTCATTCGATGGCTGGATTGTGCCATCCTTTATCACATATCCCAGAAAATCCACACTTCTTTGCAAAAACCTACATTTCTTCCACTTAAATCGTATGCCGTGCTTCTGTCCAGTGTCTAAAACTTTTTTTAACTTTTCAATGCCTTCGTCTTCGCTCTTCGACGGAATGACTACATCGTCCATATAAATTGCAACTGTTCCGTCCCTGATAAGATCTCTGAAAATTACCGAAATAAACCGGCAGAATGCAGCAGGGGAGTTTGTTATACGAAGGTGCGAACAAAAACTCATACTGCCCAGCATGCGTGACAAAAGCCGTGTACTTTCTTGAGTCTCTATCCATCGGCACATGGAAGAACCCGTCTTTTAGATCCAAGGTCGAAAATACGTATGCCCCCTGTAATCTGTCGATAACATCGTCCATGATCGTCATTGAAAAGTTGTCTTTAACAATTTTTTTATTTAACTAGCGGTAATCACAGCACAAGCGTTTGCTTCCATCCTTCTTGCTTACTAAAACTATTGGAGATGCATAGCTTGATGTGCTTGGCTGTATAATCCCTTCGTCTATCCATTCCGAAACTTGCTTATCTACTACGCGCTGACGCTCATATGGAATTCTTCTGGGGCGTTGGAAAACTGGGATGTCGTCAGTTAAAACAATTTTCATTTCTACTGGACTTATTATATCTTTCCGTGGGCTATACTCATTTATTAAAGCTTTAACTCTACGCGAATGGTTTTCTTTCAAATGAGTTAGATCTATAGACTCATATACTATACCCCCTGTTTGGACTTCAGCGCAAAGACACTCAAACTCACTAAATAAATCACAACCAATCCCTTTGTCTTTCGCAAGGCCCACGTCAGTGCTGATTTCCTTGCACTGTTCTTCTCGCCTACCTGAACTGCCCTTCAAATCGTTGTTTACACTTTCCTTTTGAAAAAATTCTACTCCCTTCTGGGTTACTTTGATATCAACGTACTCTAGTATTGTGTTTCCTAGGATAATATCGTAGTCGATTGCCCATTCATCTACAATGTAAAACTTCAGAAATAACTCCAACTTGTCTAACTTGACCTTCATAATCAAAAACCCTATTGTAGCCACTTCGCTACGACATAAACCATGAAGAATACGTTTTTCTTCTTGTATACTTTCATTGAAATTTATTTTTTTTAAGACATCACGCCTCAGTAAGCCCAAACTACATCCCGTATCCACTAAAGCTTTCAACTCAAAATTGTCAATCCAAATCTTTTTAAACTTAAGCCCCCCATCTTCGCCTATCATATTACTCCGTTCCTGCTTTACCTTACTCTCCTTTTTGCATTCAAAAGATCGATGTCCCATTTCATTACATTTGAAGCACTTGTACTGTTTGGTTGTACAATCTTTAGCTAAACGGGTATCCACCCCACACTTAAAACAATTTTTCCATTCTTGTTTGAAGCCACTCGATCACTTCCTTCTTGTTTTCCCGACACCTGGGTGTTTTGTTTGTTTAAAGAACTCGTAAAACCGGGTTTTTCGCGAATTTTTTCATACACCTTAATTTCGTTCTTAAGATCACTGATGGATTTTGCCTGATAAAGCGCAACTTTGTTTATCTTTGAGTCCGGTATGCCCTCAATAAAGTAGTCGATGATGCTTTCATCATCCAAACTTATTGGTTTAGCAATTTCCATCAATGTGTATAGATATTCTCGCAAAGTTTCACCGAATTTCTTCTTTTTATTTCGCAACTTCTTGTGAACTTCAGATGAACAAATTTGCGCATCAAACTCATCCATTAGGGCTTTCTTCAATGTTTCCCAATCTACTAAACCTCTTTCGCTTCTTATGAACAATTTAGCAGCGCCTTTTAGCAATTGCTTGCTATAAATAAATTTTTGTACTTCATTCCAGCCAACGGCCGAAGCATTTTCTTCAAATTCTTCCACCCACCGCCTAATGTCGACTGCATCCGTACCATTGAATTGCGATAAACTTTCTTCAATGTCCTTAAAAGTGAACACGGATCTTTTTGGGTTAGGATGCCCGTCGACAGGGACATCCTCATATACGGACACACTTGACAACTGGTCATCATCTGCACTATCAACACCGTAATGTAAGAGTAGTCTGTCCTGCAAGGTTTTCTTAACACCAGTTGTTTCCAACTGAAGTTCCCTAAGCGTCTGCTTTAGTGTCTCACAATTCATCGCTAATATCGTCTGTCTGTCCATTGTAAACTTTTCTTAGTAAAATCTGTGGTATTATATATACGAAAAATCTTATATGGTAAAATATGTATGTATGTTTGTACGATTACAATGAAATTTTCAAGAAATCTGTTTTAATTAATTAGTGCTAAAAGTATGCAAGTTTTGTAGAAAAACAATTTTAACGTACATAAATAAGTATATTTTCTTAGTTCAAACTTCTTTTAAATTTACTTTGTACTTCTTATTTTGACTTATTTACTTGCATAAATACGTATTGAGATTTCAATCTTTTCTTTCAATGAACTATTTACTAGTTGCTTTGTTTACTTATCTTACTTCTTTCTAGTTCTCCTCACAGCGAAAACTTCTTTACTTTATTTTACCTCTAGTGCGTTGAAATTGCTGACTTCTTTGTTTTGCTACTGGCTTCTCTTGATGTTGACGGCTGATCTGCAGTTTGCTGCTTTGTTAATTCTGCTTTCGTCGTTGTTCTTCTTCAAACTTACTCGCAACTTTGCTCTACTTCTCAGTTCGCTTGAC
Organism: Rhagoletis zephyria; assembly: GCF_001687245.7. Taxonomy (NCBI): domain Eukaryota; kingdom Metazoa; phylum Arthropoda; class Insecta; order Diptera; family Tephritidae; genus Rhagoletis; species Rhagoletis zephyria. The sequence goes on from NW_016157104.1 coordinate 11,601, forward strand.
GGCGAGTGCTTCTTACTTCCCTGACCTTATTCAGTTTTCTGCGTATTTCTATGCGTGCAACTTTGTTCTGTTTTGTATTTCGCTTAGCGGTGACTGCCTCTTCATTTCTTTGTTTTTATTGAGTTTTCTTTATCTCAACTGCTTTAATACATCTTCAGCTTCGTGACTTCTTCAGATTCTGCTTTCAACTTTGTTCTACTTCTTCGCTTGACGGCGACTGCTTCTTTACTTCGTTGTCTCTTATTCACCTTTTCCCTTTTGCATTAAACTGCTTCGATATTTCTACTTTTGTTGCTGTTCTTCCTTCAACTTCGCTAACTTATTTCTCCTTCTTGCTTCGCTTGACGGCGAATGGTTTCTCACTTCGTTGCTTCTTATTCACTTTTCTTCTTTTGAATTTTAACGGTTTTCCTCTTTTTCACGTCTTCGTTCGCAATGTGTTTTTGCAACCTACATACATGGAGCCCAAGAATGATAGAATACAAGATGGCGCCGATTGCAGCAGAATTCGTGAGAGTAATTTTAGCGTGACGTCATCGTAGAGTTGACAACTGAGAGCGGCGAGAATGACGGCGACTAGTGATGTGCTGAATTGTCCCCAATACTCGGTACCCAATACTTAAAAAAGATTTCGGTATCCGATACCGATTATTTACATTAAACCCTCGCCATTATATGCATTTCAGGTTTAGAAAAAACTTTCATTACTAATTTATATGATATCGGCTAAAACACTTGAACTTATCGCCACAGAAAAATATTATTTTATCAGTTTTAACCTTAGTCGATCCAAGGTTCAAGAAAAATACTTTGACGGATGAAGAAGCCTTTCAGGGGAGAAATTCTGTAGCCAGTTAGCGACAAGTTTCGGATCGATATCGCACTTGTTGACTTACAAATATTTGATATCAAACGTCGACAAAACCGATACCGATTCGAAAATTGTCGTTAACTGGTTACAGAATCTGTCCCAGGCCTACAAAAATGATATCGTCCGATTCAGCTGGAACAAAAATGCTTCAAACAAGTAAGGGTTTCTCTGTATTATGGCATCGAACCGACATATATACATCTTTCATTTGAATCAGTAAAAAAGCTCTATTGGCTCTTACATTCGGGTTTTGTTAGGCGTTTTTTCCATATTTTTGGCCTATGTGCGCTTTTATTCGAAACCTAAATGTTTCGGTACCGAGTATCGAGAGTATTGGGTACTTAAAAGTATTGACTCAGCACATCACTACTGCTGTCTTCTCTACTATGACGTCACCAAAACAGCTGATTCTGTCAAAATCACTGAGAGCCGAGTAGCGGTATCGTCATCGGCGCCACCTCTGTATTCTCTCCACCGTGCATGGAGCCGAATACATGAATGCTCGTTTTCGTTTAACGACGAAAATAATGTACATATGTATCTAGGAATGTCGATTGCGACGCAGCTTCGTTTCGCTGCCAATTTGCGTTCGTCGTTACAGATTTCTTCTTTAGCGTACGCATGTATATACATACATACGTGAAAAAATATAGGTACATGCGTATGTACTGCTATATGTGTACGTATGTTTTAAACACTCAAATTCGTTTCACTAGCGCTTTGTGCTATTCGCCTTGCTACACGATTATTGTATGCGCGCACATATGTACATATTTACGACAGAGTTAGAGGTACCACAAGGGTATTTAAAAATGTATTCTTTTGCACAGTTTTTAGCACTCTTCAGGAAATTTAGCATTTCTCTCATGGTAATAGTTTTATTTCTTCGCACATGGCAGAGAAACACTTCATTTTAAGTTCTTCACACTTTGGGATATTGGCTTGACGGCACTAATTCCCGGACGAGCCCCCATTTATTTGTGGGTTTACACAAATAGTGTTCGATAGTTTAATTTATTTAATAGTATATTTACATTTCCAGTTTATTGTTTAATAGTACTTAGTAATTTTACACCTTTTAGTATGTAGAAACTTTACATGTAAGCTTATTTTTAAAACTAGATTAACACGACCGTCTTCATTGTCTGTCTTACGCCTTCACGAGCCGATTGCGAGTTTTGAACTAAAACTGTAGTTTTCGTTTATTTCGTTCAATAGCTTCGTCCTGTCCGTGTTGCCTTTCTGTCCGTAGTGGTGTTGCTGTGTTTCGTCAGGTCAGTGTTGTTTGTGAGGTCAGTGTCGTCCGTTCCTACATATATATATAAAGTAAATAGATACTCTTTCTGTTGTAATCCCTTTCATTTTATATATTTTAATTTGTTAATTTATAAAGAAAGATCTCGATGTAGGTTAAAATACACTATTTAAAAACTAAATTTGATTTATTTAAGGAAATTCCTATGAATTTTACTGAAAAGTCTTTAAATACACTCTAAAATTTTTTGTTTATTTGCGCATACTAAGAGAGGTATCCAGTTTCCTCCTAATTTGCACACCGTGTAATAAAATTAAACATTTCCTGTTCACTTTTACATACCAATTTTGTCGCGAAGAGCAAAATTACACATAAAATGTTTAAACTAGAGTAAATGTGAGCCCCTAATGCTTTTTATTAATAGAAAATGCATTTTTAATTTAAAATTTTTTGCACTTTTAAACATTTGGTGTGTATATTTATGTGTATATTTTAAAGACCTCAAGCTCAAGATCAAATCCTCAACATCCTATACGTATATTTATACAGATTCTTGTTGAAAAATAGATACTTTTCATTAGTAGTTTTACATGAACTTTTTAGAGTGTACACGTACAAATGTAACATATTAATTACTATTTATTATATTTACTTTGCAAAATACTTATGCACAAAAAATGTAATTTATAAATTTAAATTACAATTGTTTGATTTTATGAAAAATAAAAATATATATACATGTATTTCAAGTCCTTAGGATGGGTTAAATTATGTCCTTTTTCTTTAAAATGTTTGGTTTTCTTACTAATTATAAGATGGATACGTAAAAAAAGAAAATTGGATACATTTTTGGCTAGGTCGGTGATACATTATCTTGAGACGGCGCGGCAACACTGGTTACAAGTAGCTGGTCATTTAAATACAAGAGTGACTTATGCCACTGAAGTCTGGCACTTGTACTGAGATAACTACAGCTGGTGACTTTTCTTCTCATAGTTGAAAAAACGGAAATTTTAAGATAAAAAAAAGCGTTGTAAAAAGGATCAGCGCCTTCGTTTCGACCTGCAGGCTGTGTCGGAGACACAACCTCTAAACTTAAAGTAGAACACGTAATATTAATAAGATCACATTCAAGTTTAAAACGGTAGCCGAAATATTCGCTTTGAGTTTATTGAATAGAATTTAATAAATCAATATGAATTGCAAAATATTAGTATTTAGCAATAGAGAAGCAGATCCACATTTACTTCAATCATACGTATAGCTTGCGTCATCATCTTGCGTCTGATATTGTGATGCCTACATATTTCATGTGCCTGGTGCATTAAGTTAAACCTTATTTTTTAAATACGAGACAACGCCCTCAAATACAGTTCAGAAATAAAGCCTTTTTAAACCCATTTCATTTGATACCCATATTTTTAATAATTGCTTTCACTTATTAAATAATATGAGCTTGCCTTTTTAAACAGGTGGCAACCCTCTTTAATATTATTGATATTTAAACTAAGGATATCTTACTATCTTCGTTTCACGTCATCTTTTAACATTTCATTTAATTAAATCTTAAATTTAAAACAGGTGGCAACTCTATTCAAAATATTTCAAAACCCAAAACCTTGTTAAACCTTTTTCGACTGACACACATATTGCGATACATATTTAAATTGTATATCTAATTCCTCAATTCAGGTTTAATTTAATTTCTAAAACATATGGCAACCCTCTTAAATAATATTAAGAAAAAATCATTTTTTAACGAATATTAATTTATACTCATTCTTTAGTAATTCATTTCAATCATTGAATATTTTTAATTTAACTTTTTACACAGGTGGAGACCCTCTTTAATGCTATAAATACTGAAACTAAATGTTTCTTAATACTCCTTTCTTCGACGCCAATATTTCATATAATTTCATTTAATTTGACTTTTCAAACAGATGGCAATCCTGTTCAAATTATTTTTAAACCAAAACCTCGCTAAACTTTTTTCGTCTGACACTTGTATTGTGATACATATTTAAATTATTTAATAATCTTAATTCAATTTGAATTTAATTATAACTGGCAACACTCCTACATATAGTTTGGAAATAAAGTCTCTTCAAAGCAATTTTGATTTATATTCATATTGAAGTAATTCATTTAACCTATTGCTTATACTGAATTTGACTTTGTAACAAGGTGGCAATCCCCTGCAAAATATTATCAAACCACAGCGTCTTTCGTCTTACAACCATATCAGGAAACACATTTAAATTTTCTGCCTTTATTTAAGCCGAACTTCCTTTTTGAAACAGTTGGCAACCCTCCTACATACCATTAAGAAATAAAGCCTTTTCAAAACCATTTCGTTCGATACTCATAGTGANTTATAAAATATAAAAATTATTTAATACTCTTAATTCAATTTGAATTTAATTATAACTGGCAACACTCCTACATATAGTTTGGAAATAAAGTCTCTTCAAAGCAATTTTGATTTATATTCATATTGAAGTAATTCATTTAACCTATTGCTTATACTGAATTTGACTTTGTAACAAGGTGGCAATCCCCTGCAAAATATTATCAAACCACAGCGTCTTTCGTCTTACAACCATATCAGGAAATACATTTAAATTTTCTGCCTTTTTTTAAGCCGAACCTCCTTTTTGAAACAGTTGGCAACCCTCCTACATACGATTAAGAAATAAAGCCTTTTCAAAACCATTTCGTTCGATACTCATAGTGAAATAATTGATTTAACTTAAAAATATTTTTAATTTAATTTTTTATCAGGTGGCAACTTTTTTTGAACAAATAAGTAGTTATTGCACATCCACAGGCCAAGCCCTTCAATTTGATACCTCATTTTGTAAAATAGAACGAACGGTACACATCTGATATGACGAAAAATTGTAGCGTATTATGCATACATATGCACAAATGTACATATGTACATATGTACATATGTACATATGTACATTAGACTGCATCAATCCCCATACAAAAAAAAATTGGTACTATTTTTCCATTGGAGTTATAAAATCTAATATATTTTAAGACGCCCACCAAAATATTTCGGAAAAATATTAAGATTTAAGTGAGCTGGACCGATTTGAAAATACCTCCAAAAATGGTTTTTTTTATGAGTAAAAATAGTTTCTTAAAGATTTTTTTTGAAAAAATCCCCTCAAGTGACAAAACGGTTTAAGCTTAAAATATTTGCATAAAAATATTTAAAAAAAAATTTAAAAAATTTTAACGGAATCGTAATGATGATGCTGTTTTTAACATTTTTCAAAGATCGGTATAAGAAAAACTTAAATAACTGAACCTAAACTATTCCGATTTAGACTTAAGAGGTGGCATTGGAAAAATATTTTTTCACCCTTTTCATTTATATGCTAATAAACTTATTCAAAGGATGGAAGAGAAAGGTAGGAGAAACGAACCTCATTCAAAGTTGAATTAAGATGTTTTGGTATTCGAAAAAAAAGATGGGACACGAATGACGTTTCTTTTGGCCAGAAATAAAAACGGTGTGAAAATACCTTTCTACTGAGATCCCATAAGTCTAAATCAGAACATCTTTGGCCCAGTTATTCAAGTTTTTCGTAAATCAATCTTTGGAAAAAAGTAAAAAAACAGCATCAAATCTCATTCTTACGATTCCGTTGAAAAGATTTTTAAATATTTTTATGCAGATTTTTTAAGCTTATTCTAGTTTGTCATCTGAGGGGACTTTTTTCAAAAAGTTCTATTTTCTATTCATAAAAAACTTCATTTTTGGAGGTATTTTCAAATTGGTCCAGCTAACTTAAATCTTAATATTTTTACGAAATATTTTGGTGGATGTCTTAAAATATAAAAAATTTAGTAATCCCGGCGGAAAACCCGCAACTTTTTTTTGGTGATGCAGTCTAATGTACATACATAGATTAATAAAAGAAAAACAGATCCCCATTAACTGCAATCAACATATGTACGTTTGTATGTATTTGTATACATACGCTGCGACTAGGTTATAAATATTGCGCCATCTAATACTCAAAAGCGAAAACACCTACACACACATACTTTTTGTCTCCTTCCCTCACTTCCAGCGCATGCACGTGTTTGCAAAATGATGACGAAGTGCTTTTGTATGGAAAATCATTTATGCCTGTCGATATGTTTGGAATTTTGTCTTTGAAACGCTACACCTCTCTTTGAAATCGCTTCTAGAGCAATAAGCGTTTTCGTGAAGCTCTAAAAATTACAACTACAGTACATTTTGCTTTGCTGCCTTTATGCTTAAGTGCACATTTGAGATACCTGCCCCAAAATGCGCATCAGTGGCGTTATTTTATTTATTTTTATGGAAACTGCTCCGATAGATGCATTTAGCATACCTGCACATTGGCGATACCTGCCTTAAAAAATATGCGAATAGTATCAATTATCAAAGAAAGTATTACGTTTATTTGCACTGGCCCTACAATTACCTAATTTTACAACAAAATGGCTATAAATTTATGTAGTTATATAGATAAGTAGATACTATTCGGTAAAAATTTCGCTTGCAGTAATTTCTACGTGGTAAGTGCTTCTCCATTATTTGGTTTCATAGGGATTGGGATACCTTCCTCATTAAAGTAGCAAAGAAAATTCGCTTAAGTGCTTTTTTCGGTTAAGCGTACAAATTTTTCGTGCAAAGAAGGATGGGCAGCTAAGCAAAATATACTGTACAACATTTGGGCATAGCCTCCATATCGAAACGTAAGACGTATTCTACGTCAAAACAGCTCTGAGAGATCTTGCATAAATTTAGGTTTTTTACCTTCCTTTTATTAGCTCGGGATGTATGGCATTTTCAGTTTAAATGAAACTTTTTTCAAATTAAAATAAACCTTTTTCAGGTTAAGCGAAACCTTTTTCAAATTAATTGAAACCGTTCTCAGATGCAGCGAAACCTTCTTCAAATTAAATGAAACCTTTTTCGGATTCAATGAAACTTTATTCAAATTAAATGAAACTTTTTTCAGATTCAATGAAACTTTATTCAAACCAAATGAAACTTTTTTCAAATTAAATGAAACTTTATTCGAATTAAGTATTAAACATTTTTAAATTAAGGAACAGGAAATCAACTTAACCTATTAAGAGCCGTTTGCACCATGTCTGGCTAACACTAAGGGCTCAGTTATGCATACTTGCAATAATGTGTTAAATGAGCTTTACGTTTAAGCTGTTACCCAACGCCAGGGTTCGGATTTGCCTCATTTTAGCTCCTCGCTCGCTCGTTAGTTTGTTCTGAGCTAGCGCAACTCACGAGCAACACGCGAGGCTGTTTGCAAACGAGCACTCGTTAAGTACGAGCGCACGCGCTGAGCAGCCAGCGAGCGAGTAAGGCAACACACAACCGCCTCGCTCGTTTAATAGGAGCGCGAGCAAACAAGCAGCGCTCGCTCGTTTGGCGAGCGAGTCAAACTTCTCGTGCCTCGCCTCATTGCTGCCACGAGTACGAGCTGCGAGCGCCTCGTTGTCTGCGAGGCATTGAGTAGGAGTTTTCTCGCTCGCTCGCTCGAACTCCGAGTTTTTGCCAACCCTGCCCAACGCACAGCATTACATACGTAGAAATCTGTTGGTTTTTGATTTCTACGTAAAAACACGTACGTAACAGACCCTTAACTCCCAGTTACACATCGTTATCGATGCCATACTTATATCAGGGAGTCGATAACGCCGATTATGATGTTTAACTAGGAGAATATTTTTACTGTTGCTACACGAATTCAAAGCTGTCGACTATTATTTTCTTAAGGGAGAAGAGGGAAATAAACTACAAATACTCTACCTTCTCACTCACTCGCTTAATCGAAATGTAAAATTTGGCATTTGCATAACAATTGTCTAACTATTTTCTTCTAACTTAAACAAACTCTATGGATTAGAGCACAGTCTAATCACGGCAACATTCAACTTCGGTTCAAGAATAATTTTGACATACCCCATTTCTCTTTTCCTTTTCACATCATCCTTTACATGTACTCCCGAAAACAGAGATATTTGAAATCTTATAAAATGAATAAATTATATATATGATTTCCCTAGTTACCAAAACCCCTCAAAAATCACAACAAACCAACCAACCTACCAAAGCCTTATTTTAAGAAACGAAACTACCAATTTTGGTCCAATTGGACCGAAACGGCAACACTGTAGTCAACATGCCTTGACCGTAAGGGAGAGCAACACGTAACAACTAATTCAAAGTAATCCAAAAAAGAAGTTTCATTTCATTTGAATAAAGTTTCATTTAATTTGA
>NW_016157104.1:20078-25200 GCF_001687245.7 Rhagoletis zephyria
TAAAATTTTGGAAAATGGGCGTGGCACCGCCCACTTATGATCACATATATGTATCTCGGTAACCGTTCTACCAATTTGTACCAAACTTGGTATTTTTATTGTGCTTGCCACATAAAAGCAAAACGTTGAAAATTATTGAAATCGGACTGAAATTACGGCCGCTTTTCATATAACGGTAAATTTCAGAAATGCTTGAAACTGCAATATTTCGAAATTTAAGGACGCTAATTTACTCAAAATTGATACACCCCGGCTTACCATCTAGTGGAAGGTTTCGGAAAGGTGAAAAAACATATATTTAATACTTGCGCCGGGTATTTAATGTTCGTCTCCGCCCGAACTTAGACTTTCTTACTTGTTTAAACTACAATTTTATTGTTTTTGAATATCTTAAAAAGATATTCTACTCTGCTGCTGTAAAGTGCAAACACGTTTCCACTACATTAAACTATTGACGTATAAGACTTCATAAATTTAAAAATATTGCCACTCAAAAATGTATTTTCTCATGTATTTATCTACTAATTTTTTTAAGGCACGGATTCCAATTTGTGTGTTTAGTGAACCATAAAAAGTTACTCCTTTACATAAGCTATTATGTTTATCGCTAGCCTCAAATAGGCTCTCATAAGTTAAATTATAACAATATAAATGCATATCATAAATACATCAATAAACGATAGGAAAGCAGTAGGTATGCCTGTGAGTCACTAAAGAATCATTTATCATATTTATTGCCTGCTGTCTCCGACATCATCGCGCCGAGCTGTTTGCATACGTATGTACATACATATGTACAATATACATACATATAATAACCGTGTATGTACTTTCACAGGCGGAAATAGAGCTGCGTTGTTTGAGTACATTAAGCAACGTGTGTGTGTTTTTCTCTATGAACCACTCAAGTATGCATAAAAATCTATAAATTTTCTTTTCATCCTATTAGCATAATTGCCTGCTGACATGCATATGTATGTAGGTGCTCAAGATTAAAGACACACAAGTGTGCTATGAAAATCTGATTTAAGCGCCTGCACATACTCTATTATATACAGGTACTGACTAGCGAGTGCATATAAATATGTGCATAAGTAGTTAAGAATATTATGAAAACAAAACCTTTATTAGCACCGTTTGGGATCTACATATATTTCTTGCAACCACGAACCTATCCTTTAAGCTAAAATTTCGCTCAATCACTATTTATATACCACCTTCCCCTGTAATCCGTGACTTATATAAGCACTTTCTGCGGCCAAAAATCAACCAGATAGGCGCTTAAACTCGTGTACACATTAGCGTTGCCAAATGTCCCATATTTGCCGGGACGTCAACAAGATTTTTCCCGTATTTTCGACATTTTCATTCTTTTGAACCTGTAAATTTCTACTCAACATTGTCATGGTTTAACGCGGCTATTGTTAGTAGGTCATTGGCAAGCATAATTGAATGCAACTTTGTAAGAGAAATATAGCTAAAAATTACCGTTGATTTTTTAGAATTTGTTTTTTGCGGAGGAATGCATGAACAAAACCGAATTTTTATAAAAATCAATTGTAATTTTTAGCGAGTTGAAACTTGAACTTTATTGTACTGAAATTGAATGGGCTATAAGACCGCATTCCCGAAATCGTTCTAGGAAATCTAATTAAAAATACTGAAATTTTTGTTAATTTTTTTTTAAGTTTAATTAATTTCTGTGAACTTTTTGAAACTTTTATTTATGCGGTATCTGATATATCTAGATCGACCCATATTTTAAATGAAAATTATTAAAAATAAATAAATAAAGATAAGTTGCCAACGGCATCATTTTGAATTTTGCTGTTATTATTTTGACCCCAACTGTATATCTTACTTTGATTTTATGGTTTTGTCAATTATATGTTTACGTACATACATATTTTTGTATAAATTAAAAACTGTTGCCATGAAATGAACGAAATGGCTCGTAGTTCGGCTTTTGAAGCAATTCCTTCATATCTCATTAAATGGGTGTAAATCCCGTATTTTTGGGACAATTTATGCATTCGTCCCGTATGGCTGGAAAAAAAATCTGGCAACACTAGTACACATGCTTCTGAAAACCTTTCCCGTCCACCCCTTCTAAAAAGGAGGAAAATGTTTTTATTGGAAAACGGAAAAGTATGAACTACCAAGTCGGGGATGCTCTATCTTTTGGTCATAGCATCGACTTCCGGTTTCAACTCCAAGTGCGTTAAACAGATCGGAAATCCATTATTTTGGCCGGAAGTGCATTCCAGAGAAATGTATCTGATAAAAGTTACGTATTTTTGTCCGCAGAATCCGAATCTATGGTGAAAGCAGGTATGTTTCATTAAAAAAAAAGGATTTCCGGGCCATCCAAACGTTGAATATATGTTAATTTTTGACTTTGATGGCGTCTGAAAATAGTAATTTTATCAAACAGCAGCAAGATACAGCAGAAAATTCATACACCAAATGCAGGTAGATATAATGCCATTTTATAAGATATATACATATATCATATCGGGCGAGATCGGACAGAAAAAGTCATACTCTACGAAACAAGCATAGTATGATTAAATTTGTATAAGGGAGGTTCTATGGGAAATTAACCTCAGTGCAAAAATTATTTTCTTTATAAAACTAACAAATGTGTGGATAATATTATATAATAAATAATATAATAATCTTGAATCAATCAAAAAGTAGGAAAATAGGAAGAGCCTGCCTGAAACTATACAAAAAAGCACATAAGCAAATGGATGTATAGAATTGACAACAACAACCACGCTGTCGAGTTTAAATAGCGGCAAATCAGCTGCACTTGATAGTAGTTGGTTGAATAAGGAAAATGAATTAGCAACAAGAGTTTACGGGATGTACATAGCTCAGTGGTTAACGCTTCTGACTTTGAACATCGAATTCGCAGGTTCGATCCCTGCTGAAGTCTAGAAAAAAGAAGTCTGATGAGGAGATGTGGTGATCTCCGAAATAGTGCTATAACTTCTACCGCTTAGACTTTGTTGCTTTTTCAATTTTTCTTAATAAACAATCGTGGTACAAAGCTCAATAAAAATATAAAAAAAAAAATACCAAATTAAATCTTTAAATGCATTTTTATTACCCTTTTTACGTTTTGAAATCAAGCTCGAAGTAAATTTTTTGAATGAGTTTAAAGTAGATTGAGTTGAAAGTATAGTCAAATAATTTGCGATTCATACTTAAAGTGCTTGGTAAGAAAAATATATAGTAGAACTCATCTGCTTTTAATAAAATTGTATTATTTATAAAATTTTTTGAGTGCTTTATCTATGTTGTGAGTTGTTATTAAGCAGTATTGGTCTTGTCCCACCCGTGATAAAAAAGCTAAAAGTTGTTATATTTAATAACAAAAGTTGAAGTTGTGTTTCGGGTTTGTTACATAATGTTAGAACTTCATTACAAATGTTAACCACAACTGCATTTTCGTTTCAACATAGTTAGATAAGAATAATTCAACAGTGAACAGTTGTCAGAGGTAGGTTTGTAGGGACAAATAAAGCTTTGCTTGTTGAGGTGGACGCAGGGGAGAAGGGGAAAGGGCGGACTCGCCCATTACCTTTACGCCCTTATGGTCAGCTGATTAAGTTAAGTGACATTTTGACCAGTCTTTTGTTTTTTCTTTTGTTTATGTAATGTTTATATAAAAGTGTAGCACATTACTTAACCAGAACCACATAAATCCACATTTCAAACTTCGTACAAAAATTATAAAAATTCAACAAACTTTAACAATTACACCCAAAAATTTTTAATTTTTGTTCAGAATTTTTAGAAAAATTCTAGGTACGCAGTTTTATAGCCCATTTAATTTAATAAAAGTGAAATTTTCCACACGCTAGGAAATCGCGGTGATTTAAAAATTTTTTTTTTGGCTGACGGTGCTAGGCATTTCTTCTATATAAAAGGCACTATCGTAAGATAAAACGTGAGTGAGTTGAACCCCTACTTGGCTTCTTATATTTTTTAATAACTAATCTTTAATATGGACCACACTAAAAGCTCCTTTTCATATAAAAAATTCGTACGCGTCCGACCGGTTACAAACGTTGTCCCACCCGTGACGGAGGAATTACGGTTTTTTTAAATTAAAGGCATCGTTTTTGTGGTAGTTTTTGCTTTGTTTGTATTCGTGGTTCTTTGTTTTATTATAAGACATCAAGTTCTCACAAAAAAGGGAAATAAAATCGCAGAGTTTCCGTAAAATATATCTGCTCCAAAAAGCTGCCTTTTTTTTTGTCCCACCCGTGACAGATGAAATAACTCAGATTTTTTCAAAGCAAAAGTAAGCTGGAATTTTTTTCGTATTTTGTAATAACTCATATAATAGTCGATTAGGTGTAGCTTTATCAAAATGTAGAATTATTGAGTACTTTATACTTAAATTTAAACAAGAACGAACATTTTTTCTGCACAAATGTCCCACCCGTGACGGTGGAATCGCCCATAATCATAACATGCACTTAGAAAGAGTGAATTTTTCAAAAACATAAATGTCATTTAAAGCCACAATTATTACAGTCAATATTACATACCATTAGTATTATTTTCCATTGTTAAAGTAATCACACTTCAAACTTTTATATACGACCACAAACTTTACGTCGACAGATAGGGACCAAGGTTATCTTGCGATCATAAATTTATAATTTCTTTTCTAATTAGAGTATCTAGAATACGGTCCGCCTATTAAAATTGTTTAAAGCAATAAATGAAAAATGGACTTTCGCTCGCAAAAAATCCTTATTTCAGCCATACTGGCCTGGTATAGACAATCCAGCTTTGACGAAGACAATTCGTTTTCATATAACGGGTGATTTTTTTGAGGTTAGGATTTTCATGCATTAGTATTTGACAGATCACGTGGGATTTCAGACATGGTGTCAAAGAGAAAGATGCTCAGTATGCTTTGACATTTCATCATGAATAGACTTACTAACGAGCAACGCTTGCAAATCATTGAATTTTATTACCAAAATCAGTGTTCGGTTCGCTTTACGTCCGATTTATGGTCTACATAATCGACCAAGTGAGCAAACAATTAATGCGATTGTGACCAAGTTTCGCACTCAGTTTACTTTATTGGACATTA
>NW_016157104.1:25889-26146 GCF_001687245.7 Rhagoletis zephyria
TGAAAAAAACGATAATTTCGCAAATTCTTAAAACCTATTCTACTTTTTTAATTTTCGACCTCATATTCAGATTGTGTGAGTTATTTTACATAACAAATGACTATAAAATTCACGACTTTCAACTATTGTTTTTTGTTTTTTCCCAGAATGCATATGGTTTTCTAAATTTTCAAATGCAACGCGCAAGTACTTAGAGTTATCATATTCGAATAAAATTTTGCACAGCTTATTTTTAGACCAAAAGACATCTTTTTGAG